>NC_060964.1:934070-939070 GCF_910589235.1 Vespa crabro
CGTTTTTAATATGTAAAAGATTTGTTTCAGTAATAACTAACAAGTGATCTAATAAATCAATAATGTAAAAAAAGAAAATAAAATTTATCATTTATCTTACGTTACATTGGTATGGCTTATAATAATCATAAAACAAATATATGATTCATGATAGTTTCATTATCATCATCAGTTCGTTTCTTTTATATCAAACAATGTATATATTTATATAATACATATATCAAATTTATTTATATATTCAATTTATAAATGTACATCCATTATGGATGTGTGTGTGTGTGTGTGTGTGTGTTATAGATCCATATACATATTTATATATCCATATATAATATATGTATAATGATATTTATTCTGTCTTTTTTCTTCTTTTTATATATATATTACATCTAACGTAATTCGAGGAGCATGAGTTCTGGTTTCAAGATACAACGGCATTATTCGTAAACGTATCCAAAGACAATGACTAAACTTTATCGTTTATAATATCGCGTTCGATGAGTCATCGGATTGGATACTACTCTCCTCAGTGAATTACGATGGAATAAGAAAATCATCGTGTGTGTCGTTTAGTGTAGCGTGGTGTAGTATCGTGTCGTGTCGTGTTGTGTCATTGGGGGTTGGAGGGAAGGAGGAAAGGAGGATTGGTACAAACAATGGTGGAAACGTGATAACCTAAGAGGGAAAAGAAACGAGAAAGAATTCGTGAAATCGAAATAGAGAAGAAGCGGAGCTGTCGGACGTTAAACGCGTTGAGTTTTCTAAAGTAGTAGAAAAGAGTTCTACAAAACGAGATTCGAGAAAACGAGACTACTATACATACGTATCTGTTTCTTTTTCTTTCTCTTTCTCTTGTGAATGAAGTCGATAAGCGATCGTACGGTATTCCATGCACGCACCCCGAACGAACGAAAGTTTCTTCGGCAGCCAAGAGAATCGACGACTACAACGACGACGACGACGACGACGACGACGACGACGACGACGACGACGACGACGACGACGACGACGACGACAACGACGACGATGACAACGACAACGACGACGACGACGACAACGGCAGAACGGAACTTCGTGGGCCCCTTGTAATTCCGTACAAACGTCGTCTTTTATGCAGACTTAAATCACATTCTCCAAGCATGAGTCGTAGCCTCTCAGTGCGAAAGAAACTCACGTTCGAATAAGAGATATATTCTAGCTTGTGATTCGCGAACGAAAAACATTCTTTCTCTTTCTTTCTCTTTCTGTCCCTCTATCTCTTTTTTCTCTATTCAATCGCGACAACACAGAGAGGAATCGTAGATTTGATCCTTTTGCGGGAGGCTGACTTAACATGGTCTCAAGTCACATTCCCTTCGAATGATTCGAACTCGCCAAGAAGAAAAAAGATAGTTTACTCTCACGATAGAATTCTCTCGCGCACAAGAGAGTCCGATTATCTTACGGCCGTTAACGGCGTACGCGTAATTTGTTATTTGATCCCGAACATTAGCCAGTGAGCCAGTGGTAGATAAGATATAAAAGAAACAACAAAGGGGACAGTTAATTATTTTCAATAATAGTTAATTATTTGCAATAAGCAATAATAAAAAAGGAAGATGATTAATGCGGATGCATTCGCGGGGTTTCATTATTTGTTATTATCGAATTATTTAAAATAATCATTGCTGCACGATCAAAGGAAATAAGCTTTTCCATTGTTAATAGAACCATTTAAATTAATTAATTAAAATTTCTTCATTTCTGAATAAAATGGTGTTAGTCCGATCGGAAATAAACGTTAATAAGTGTGAACGTATTTTAAATTATCGTATATGAGTGTAATGGTAACTTGTTAAAAAAGTTCACGTAGCTCGTATCAGCCCGCTAATTGTTGATTATGCAGCCGTTTGTCTTGGCTCTCGCTATATACGCGTTGCCGTACGCCTAATAAATAATGTAGACGTCGTGGATCTGGTCTTTTCACGTGTCGTGACCGAGGTACCCATTCGGAATTACATATGCACACCTGCGCCGTAGGTTATAACGTTGTAACCGACGACGACGACGACGACGACAACGACGACGACGACGACGACGACGACGACGACGACGACGAGGAGGACGACGATGATGATGACTACTGCTACTACTACTGCTGCTAGAGTGCTACTCTAATACTACTACCACTACTACTGTTAGAGTACTACTCTACTACTACTACCACTACTACTGCTAAAGTACTATTCTACTACTACTTCTGCTAGAGTACTATTCTACTACTACTTCTGCCAGAGTACTATTCTATTACTACTGGTAGAGTACTATTCTACTACTACTTCTGCTAGAGTACTATTCTACTACTATTGGTAGAGTACTACTTTACTACTACTGCTGCTAGAGTACTACTACTACTACTACTACTACTACTACTACTACTACTACTACTACTACTACTACTACTACTACTACTACTACTACTACTACTACTACTACTATTACTACTACTACTACTACTATTATTATTATTGACACTGCTAGTATTATTACGTTGACGTCGATGTCGACGTCGACGACATTGAGAAGAAGAAAGAGATAGAAGATATCGAAAGAGCTTCGCATATCGTATCGTCGAGAACGAACGCGATCATCCATGTAAATGGCCTTAAGCTTCTTACCTTCGAGTTTCCGCGACTGAGTTAGACCGATAATTAATAATTAGTGGACACGTCGATAACGTTTCTCGGCCATTATTTCTCTTCTATAATTTTCGATGATCGATTCTCATACTCTGGAAATTATATTTCGATTTTTCTTCTTGATATCATTATAAAAAATCAAAAAATATAATAATAATTATTTTTAATATATTCTTTTTTCGAAATTACAAACTTAAGTTTATCTTCTTTATGTTGTAAAAGAAACATCGAAATTCAAAGATCTTTTTTTGTAATTACAGAATGTCAATTAAAAAAAAAAAGAAAGGAAGAAAGAGAAGAAAAAAGAAATTGGATTAGCTTTCTCGTTAATTGTTGAAGATTAACGGGAATGCACCTCGTCGAAGTAATTTTAGCTCGTCATGATTATTATTAAATCACATTGCCGTTATCTGTTACCGCGTTGCACCTTCTCGTCTGAATACACGGACTCCATTTTTAAACTCGACACGAAATCAGCATAACATCCGATCGAATATCGGATGAAATATCGTCCATCGTCAAAAAATTAAATATTAGCATGCACCCGTTTCTCTTGCTTTCTTTTGCAACTCCTAGTTGGTCTCTTTGTAATTTGATAACGATGAACAAGCAAAAGTTTTATCGTGATAATTATTTCATATTTTTATGAGAGAATGGTTCGTTTAATCGGGCCGAACGTAATGGAGATTAACTGAGGAAGAAAAGATATAAAATAAGAAAGGAACAAAGAAAGATTTATATTCAATCACGGATTTAAATATATATATATATATATATATATATATATATATATATATATATAAAATCTTTCGTAGATGTACATACATACATATATACATATATGTATGTATGTACATACATACATATTATGTAGATAGGTTTAAAAGATTTATGTGAAATAAATGATAAGTGAAATAAATTAATGCGATTTTATATAGATTTCATACGAAAATTACGATAACGGGAGGAGAAATTCTTCGATAACGATCTTGATCACGAGTTTGGATTGCATATTATGTAAATAAAACGTACGACCGGTTGTATTTGAAATACACACATACACATACATACGCAATATGGTTAACTCATTACAATATTTTCCGATAATGATACACTGAAATGTATGTAATTATCTATAGTTAAGTTCAGATAGAATACGATACGATACGATAGCGATCAGTAAGAATAAGTATGTATAACAAACGACTTGGTTATTTTGAATTTATAGACGTGGTGTCGTTAAACGGGTAGTTTAAAAGTTTATGTAACCTTCGTGAACGTTTGATAGAAAAGGAAAAAAGAGAGCTCGCGGTGTTGTGTCCCTTTGCGTTCGTTGAAAATGGTACAACCGGAAGTCGTCCTACTCGGAACATGTCTATTCCATCTACGGGCGTTTCCTTTATGGTCGTGTCCGTCCTTCCACCATGGGAACACGTCAAGCCCTCATATGTTGCTACACCCGTGGAAAAGAAGAAACATAAATTCCCAAAAATAAAAGAAGAGAAGAAAGAGAGAAATTACCATACCGCAAAGAAACGTTTTATCGTTCGAAGGGTTCTCGAAAGAAAGAGAGAGAAAAACTTTGACGTTCCCACGTCTTTTCGTAATCTTCGTTCGGCCTCTTCGAAAACTGTCGGCCCTTTCTCTCTTTTCTTCGTTCTATTTTTCTTATCGGTCGACACGGTTAATTGCTTTCGTTTTTTTGTTTTGGTTTGGTTTTCCTTTTCGTTTCTCTTTTTTTTTTCACCAGCGTTAAAAAATCGATCGTCGTCCTTTCGTAATAATAATTTATATCAGATGAACGAAAGATCGCTTGTCTGTAATCTGAGACGACAACGACAAGTGTGGTGTTCGTAAAAAAGAGAAAAGGAAAGAAAAAAAAGAGGAGAATAGAATTCTTTTAATATTATCGATGATGTGTCAAAAATAACAAGATGGCTGTCGTATCGGATATATAACATTCGTTCATTCGTTCGTTATTACTTATCGACGAACCGATCCTGTAATCCTCTTATCCACTCAGACACTATACAAAATGTCTTTTTAATATCTGTTAACTCCTAAATTCTCGAACTATATTCTTCTTAATCGTGAAGCGCTATCAATGTTTCTACACGATGAGACCATCATTTCGCTAATGTCAAATTGAGCAATCTCGCGTTTAAAACTGAAGAAGAGATGTTAAAGTCGAGTTTGGTGTAACGGAGTCGGACTATTCGAAAATTATCGACCCGTCATCCACGAGGCACGGCGGACTATTAAACGTAAAGACCGTTGCGTTCTCTCTTCTCGCGAAATGAGCTTCCATTAAACTGTTATTTTAAA
>NC_060964.1:944070-1016570 GCF_910589235.1 Vespa crabro
TAATTCCTGAATTATAGTTTTTATTAGTTTTTTCTCTCTCTTTCTGTATTTTTTTTGTTTTGTTTTGTTTGGATAATCTAACACTAAGTTTTCCATGGTATCTTCAATAATTACTATATCTTCTCAATTTGTTAATTAGCTTTATATGCTTCACTATTACAAATTACATATCAACATACAAAGATTTTATTTCCATTAGAAATTTTTGTTTGTTGGGTACTGTATTGAACATTCAACAAATAGCGTCGCAAACATATGGTGTTACGAACGATACTAACTCGTTTAGGACGGTTTCAACATGTATGTGTACCCCATGGAATACGCCGGACAAATTATGGTAATAAATTGGTAATTAAAAACAAAAAAAAAGCAGTCACAATAATTATATCCCCTGTTTTTTCTCACGTGTCATGGTTATATATACATTATGTTATATAAAGAAAAAAAATGAAAATTGTTCCGTTAAAAATATTTTTTTTTTTCTTCCTTTTTTTTCCTTTTCTTACAACGCAATAATATATATATATATATATATATATATATATTATTATTATCTTATTGCGTTGTAAAAGAAGGAAAAAAAGATAAGATAAATATATTGTAAATTAATAATAATAATAAGAAGAAGAAGAATAATAATAAGAATCATAATAATAATAAAATAAAAAAAACGAAATTTAATTCGAGAAAGGATCTATATATCTCGTAGGATTTCGTTTCTTTAACGACGTTAAATCTAATCGATCGATGCGAAATAACGATTTTATTCTTTTACGATTGCGCAATCGCTCGCATACTTATAACGAGTTTACGTTAAATCGAATCTCGGTTGATTTCTTCTTACACACGTTCCTGTTTATATCGTTGAATTAATCTCTATTCTTGCCAGAAGCCGCCGTGTCGCAATAGCCGGATTGTGCTCCTCCTAAGATGGATGAGCGCTGGTATATAAAAGCGTTGTGTTGTAACCGAAAGCACGATCGACGTTTCCTTCGTTCTACCCTATCCACGATGGATCGTCGTCGAAGCTTTTACCATTAGGTTTACGTATAAGCGTAAACAATTAATTTATTTACAGATAATTACTCTCTCTCTCTCTCTCTCTCTCTCTCTCTCTCTCTCTCTCTCTCTCTCTCTTTCTCTCTTTGTGTTCCTTTTTTGTTCCCTCCACTTATTCTCCCCCTTAAAAAAAGAAAAAAAAAACAATACTAAAAATCACTTTCAATTAACTTTTTTCTTTTTTACAGTATGGCTCGGACGAATTCGGACAAGACTCGCCGAGATATACATCGCCTAAAGCTGCGGCCCTTTATGCAGATCCATATTATATCGGTGAGTTGAAAATGATTTTCTTTGTTCTTTTTTTTCTTTGGTTTCTTTTTATTATTCTTTTATTTTTCTTTAGTATTATTATTATTTTTTTATTTTTTATTTTTTTTATTTTTATTTTTTTCTTCATTGTTGCAAGCATTTTATACATGACTTTGTAAACATATTGTTAAGCATACGTATGCTCGCTACGTACATATGTGCGTCTAGATATCTTCTTCTCTATATATTAGTTCGAAATCGCATAACGATTCTAATAGACGATAAAGCGACTTTACGAGCAACGGTAATATTCGGCTGTTTAACGTTCGATCGTAAAATTCGTCGCTCTGTCTGTCGCGCGCAAAAACAATAACAATCTTGTTATTCGCTCGTATCCGACGTTCCAACGTCGAAGTTCTCCCGCCGCGAAGATTTACGAATATCTGTGTTCTGATTAAAAAATAAAAAGAAAAAGGAACAAAGAAAAAAAAAGTAGGAGAAAATGTACACGTGCCAATAAAAAAACTTGTACATATATGTATAACACGTTGTATGTATTTCATTTTTTCGTGTGATATCAAAATGATTTAATCGATAAGTGATAACACGATACGGTATTAAAGAAAAATATATTAGTTTATTAAGCTTAATCTTTTACAGTGACATATATACGTTTGATTCATCAATCTACTTGGTGATAGATTAACGATATATTCAATTTATTTTTTTTTATATCTTTTTAATAAAAAAAAAAGACAGAAAAAAAAATGAAAGCAATGAAATGTTTTTTTTCGTTTCAATGATAGTTAAAGGGTCGTGTAAAATTTTCATTGAAGTTTAACTTATTCGATGGACAATATTTGTAATGTTTAACGAAAAAAAAAAAACAAACAAACAAACAAAACAAAAAATAATAAGAATATATCGTATGAAAAATAGACAGATAATAAATGAAAGATTTTTTTTTCGGAGACATCCGGTAGAAAAGCTTTTCCAACGGCTTATATAAATTGAAGTTATGAGACGACACGAGAGGCGAAAAGTTTTATCAAGCATCGAATGCCGCCATTAGAAGAGTTCGTAGAAACAGTCAGAATAGTTTGGCTTAGTTTCATTTCTTTCGTTGTGAGAGCCTCAGAAACTACAAAAAGGAATTATATCAAGGAAAAGTATCAAGAGTAACGTTTCGCGGACAGCTTATTGCTGTTGTTTTCAACTGAAATAATAGTCTTTCCTACCACCAGCAGTGAACAATTTTCTTTGACATTAGGTGTCAGGATGAAAGACAACGTTGAGTTCTTTGGTTGTCGCAATAAGGTTTTCTCAAAAAAATGTACCGAATAATCGAGAAACATATCTTTTAACATAATTTCGTCGGCTATTAATGTATTAGGGGGACCGGAAAGTAATGTCGCTTTCTTAAATTAAATTCAAACGAATGAATTTTTAACAAGTTTTTATTTTTAATCACAATCAAATAGCGACATGCGCAGAAACGACATTACTTTCCGGTCCCCCTAATATATACATGCGATCATTCCTTTGCGTGTGCGACGCATTCCTTTGGTCATCGAACAGGCCATGTTATTTGTTGTTGATATGTTTTCAAATATCGTCCTTATCGAAAATCTCCCTCTTCACTTCTCCTCATCCTTTTCCTTCTCCTCCCTATCGATCGGTTGTAACATAATTCTTAGGATTCACATAAATCGGATAATTTAATCGTAACCACTTCAACAAAATATCTAAAGCTTTTTTTTGTTTATAATTTGGATTGTTAGTTTGTTATATATATATATAACATGAGGAAAAAATTAAGAATGAAATTATTATTCTTAATTATGATTTTATGAAAGATCATCGTTTATATATCAGAGATTATATGGATCGGAAAAAAAAGAGAAAAAAGAATACAGTTATACTAATACAGTTATAATAATAAAAACGACGATATTTTAACTCAGTAGTTTTCTAATTTTAATAACTATGTAACCTTTGAGCTATATCGTCAATCACTTCTCGCTAAGAATCGAAAATCATGTGTATTTTTAGATGTTAAGAGAAAAGATATGATCGATGAAATATATATGTGTGTGCATTCTTTTTCTCCCATTTATAGATGGGAATGCAGCGGGTACGGGTCCAGGTGACCCATGGACGGGAGGTGGCGGCGGAGTTCAGCCCCCCTACAGTGGATACGCTCCCCCTCACCTAGCTCAACCAGCCTACCCCATGCACCTACCCCATGATCCCATGGTAAGTAGTTTTCTTGCGTTTTTACTTCTGGATATTTCTTTCTTTCTTTTTTCTTTTTTTTTCCCTCTTCTTCCTTACTCCAGAAAGTTCGAAAACGAACGAACGAATGAATGATCGATCGATCATCAACCATGACATATTCTCTTTTTCTACGAACATTTTTTGTCGAACTTTTTAACGAATCACGCGAGGAGAGTGTTTAACTTGGAAAAAAAAAGAGAAAAGAAAAAAAATTCTCACGTCGAGATGATACATCCAATGACCAGCGACATATTGTAGCTTTCCTGAACCATAAAAAGTTAAACGATAGAAAAAACATAGTTGTGCTAAATCGAAATAAAAGAGAAGGAAGGCGAGGTATATAAGAAAGAGAAAAAGAAGAAGGAGGAGGAGACTTTTGCTTCATCTTCTTCCTCTTCTTCGAAAGATGACCTTCGAATTGATTCGTCGACTCCCAGCGTTAGCGTAAATCAAATCGAGGAGTGTAGGCATCGAGTACCGGTTGAGAGGCACTGTTGACAGTGCTCCATGTACGCGGAGTAACGTCAAATGAGTCATTGGGTGCTATATATAGATTCGCCCTCCCGCTACTTCGTGTTTCTAGTCAAGTGCAGCCTTCGTTTGATTTACGTTGTCCATGGTTACCACGAAATTCTGCTCTTCGTGGCATCCTGGATTCCCTACCATCTATCCATCCATCCATCCATCCATCCATCCATCCATCCATCCATCCATCCATCCATCCATCCATCCATCCATCCACCCACCCATCCATCCATCTATCCATCCTTCCATTCTCTCCCTTTCCTCTACCATCTTTTCGCCCAGTCCAACCTCCCCCACACTTTCCTCCCTTCCTTGCACCTTCAATTGTCCATTCTTCTATCTGTTCTCTTTTATTTCCTTCGATATATTTTGCTTTTTTTTTTTTTTTTTTTTTTTTTTTTATAATTCTTTTCACAAAACAACGTCGTTAAAATCATTTGAAAGATTTGTGAATTTTTGGCCTTGAAAATATCTTTTCTTCCGATTTTTCTTCGATACTTCGATGATAAATCATATTGTTAAAAAACATCGTTAGCATCTTCTAACGCATTCGTTCGTTCTTTCATTCTCGTGTTTTTATTATTGTAATCAAAAATTTTCATGAATCTTCAATAAAAAGAAAAAAAAGGAAAGAAAAAAAGATGGAAAAGAAAAAATAAAGATAAAACACCACACTATACAGTCGCGTAACATCGTCGTGACTCGATCCACAATTCGAACTTTTCGTAGGCGTTTGGGCTCTTAATTTGTTGATAAATACGTGCCTCTCTACGCCCTCGGTGGTGCTTAAAATTAGACGTTTTACGAGCAATTTCAGTAGGTGCAAGAGAGCGCTATCCCGCTAGGCGTATCCGATATCAAAGCTAATGTTTAGAGATTAAAGCGAGGTAATATAAGAGTAAAAAGAGTCCTTTGAAAAATAATGATTTCTTTCTTTTTTTGCTTTCTTCTTTTTTTTTGTTCGCTAAAAAAAATGAGAAGCGATCATACGTATGAAGATTCGTCTTACGTTTTTTATTTTTATTTTCATTTATTTTCATTCCTTTTTCTCTCTTTTTTCTTTCTTTTCTTTTTTTTTTCTTTCTTATCTTTTTTTTCTTTTCTTTTTATTTTTTTTTTTTTTTTTTTTTTTTTTTTTTTCTTATTTGTTCTAATAACGTCAGTCATGTTTTCAGGCATACTCGGCGATGTCACCGAACGGTGAACCAGCGGCGCCAATTCTTGGCTCAGCTGTAACTAGCGCGGCTTCGCTTCCGCCGATGTCGACATTCCGAGGTAGTGCCGCTGTTGC
This sequence comes from Vespa crabro, assembly GCF_910589235.1. NCBI lineage: Eukaryota > Metazoa > Arthropoda > Insecta > Hymenoptera > Vespidae > Vespa > Vespa crabro. Next base: position 949,475 of record NC_060964.1, read on the forward strand.
GGTAGCAGCGGCGAACAGTGGCACTGGAGCACCTTCTCCGGCCTCTTTGCAATATAGTCATAGTCCTGGTGCACCGACCACTGCTCCATCGGCGCCAAACGCCGCATCCGCAAACAATCAACAACCATCAACGGGGGACACGCTCGGCAAGACCCTTGCATCTGTAGTGAGCACACGAGTACGTTACTTTTATTTCTTTCATTGTTATTAATTATATTTAATTTGTAATCATTTGATATTATCAAATATAAATTATATAAAAAAAATTGTGTGTGTGTGTGCGCGTGTACATATCTACATATGTGTGTATATATAAAGTATTATGAAATATTGTAGATGTTCTCTCATGTTATTTCGTGATAAACATTGCTTAAGATCATAAAGATTGTTAAATGGATTGTTAAATAGATCTAGTAATTTAATTTGTAGTCATTTGTCAAATATAAATCACGGAAAGAATATATATATATATACATATATGTAAAGTATTATAAAATATTAAGTTGACATTTTCTCACATTATTCTATGATAAATGTCATTTAAGGTCGTAAAAATTGTTAAATAGATCTTATAATTTAATTTATAATCATTTGGTATTATCAAATATAAATCATATAAAAATATATATATATATATAAAGTATTATGATATATTATAAGTAGACGTTTTCTTACGTTATTCCGCGATAAATCTCGTCTAAGATCGTAAAGATTATTAAATAGATTGTTAAATAGTAATTATTTCAAATATAAATAATATACAAAAAACATGCACGCGTGTGTATATAAAGTATTAAAAGTAGACATTTTCTCATGTTGTTTCACGATGAATGTCGTCTAAGATCGTAAAGATTGTTAAATAGTTCAAGTAATTTAATTTGTAATAATTTGGTAGTTCAACTATAAATCATGTACAAAACAATATATATATATATATATATATATATATATATATATATATATATATATATATATATATATATATATATGTAAGTATAAAATATTATGAAGTAGATATTTTCTCACGTTATTCCATGATAAATGTAGTCTAAGGTCATAAAGATTATTAGGTAGATCTAGTCATATCTATATATGGTATTAACATATCACATTTGATCTCTACACCGGCATAAATGGAGTTAACATTATAGGTGACTTTACGCTCGTGACAAAGGAACAAAAGTGTCGTTTATTTTTTTATATCCTTTGTAAGAAGACATTAGATTACTCTTTTTTGAAAATCAATTTTTTTTGGATATTATTGATTTAAAATTCATGTCTGTTATTTGTGTTACATTTTTATCCGCTATCATAGAGTGAATTTTGATCGATAACTATTGAGATTGATTTCTAAGAAAAAACGAGTTGAGTCGTCGTTGTCGTTTAATATGAATATGTTAGATTACAGATGAAAAATATAATATATTCTATAATGAAATCTTTATGTATTACAGATCTATCCCACGGACCAATCAGTATCGAGTTATAGCAGCAACCCATCCACACCAGTCAGTTCGCCACCACCCTTAACGGGATCGGCACCAGGTTGGGCACCTGGGGCTGCACCGGTGTCGCCACACTTCACGGCAGATCCAAACCGTGGCACCATTCACATGGTACGCACCGATGCTTTTCGCGAGAAGACACAATAGATATACTTTCGTCTTTGGTAATCCGTTCGAGTTCGCATTTTTTTTTTTTTTAAGAGATTGCCTGGCCCAGAGATTATAATTTTATTGTATTTATATTTATATACGTATTATATTGTCTACGATTTCTTCCACGATTTTATTTTACCGTTCAGATTTATATCGATCTTTGATCATAAAATCTTTACGAAGAATTTTAAATGCGAGTTCGAACCGTTAAACACGACTCGTCATTAATCGGTATGCTTTTTAAGAAAAATATTCAAAGAACATACATACATACATACATTACGAAATTCGTATCACAGTTCTTTTGTTTTGATTCTTTTTCTCTTTTTTCCTCCTTTTTTTTCTATGTTAGCGCACAAATCTCTCTCTCTTTTTTTTTTCCTTTGCATAATTATTTTTAACGTTTTCGAATCGACACGAGGAGTGCAATTAACGTTTAGATGGCTGCACGCACGCACCACTTCATTCTTTTTATTCCCAAGGGTGGTTTCAAGAAGTCTCTTTATAATAATAAAAAAGAAATTCTAGTTTTAAAAGGAATTTATGAAATTTTTCGGGTTTTAAGTCTATTCTTTTTCTTTTTTTTTTTCGTTTTTTTAATGGGAGAGGGTGAACTGATGGAAAGAAGAAGAAGAAGAAAAAAGGAGAGATGAAAACTTAAAATTATAAAAATCGATCATCTCACCCTCATTTTACACGTTTTGTTCTCACCATTTCTTCTTGTTTGTTGTGAGCGTTGTGTTGACTTGGTTGTTTCTTTTTTTTGGTTTTGTTGTTGCGTTGGTGTTGTGTGTGAAGCCGGCGCCTGAACAGCAGAGGCTAGACGATGCCATCGGCTTCCTTCGCGACCACGCCGAGGTGAGGATTGCCGATTTTGTTTTTTTTATTATTTATTTAGTTTTCAAATTATTCTAATTATACACATACACATACACACATATATATATATATATATATATGTATATATATTGATTATGCATGCCTGTGCCATGATAATGCGTGTTAATACTATTTATAATAATTCATATGCTCGTTTAAGAATAAATTTTCAATGCTTTTAATTAAAAACGGCACAAAAATATTTGTTTATCACGAACAGAGCACAAGTTTCATTCATAAAAAATGGATTTTCTTTATTTTATTATTTTGTTTGTTCTTTTTTTTTACTCATTTATTTATTTTTGTTTTTGATAGATTGTTATTCGCTTTTACTTTTTTATATGAGGACTAACACTCGCGATCGTACTTTTCAGAGCATGCACAACAAACTATCGTCGTCCATTGATGATGATGATGATGATGATGATGATGATGATAATGATAATGATAATGATGATGATGATAATAATAATATATTTTTAACTAGAATTGAGAGATATGGCTAACGTGTTAAAATACATGTTTTTTTTTTATGAGAAGCGAAAGTGTATATATATATATATATATATATATATATATATATATATATATATATATATAAAAGAAAAATAATAATTTTATCCCAAGTTATATGAAAACAATTAGGTAAAAATAAAGAATTGCAATGATTTGTAATGATAGCAATAAGAATGCTTTTTTAAACTGATGTGTAATCGAGTCAAATTTCTGGTATTCTGTTGGTACAGGGAACGCGGATGGAGGAACGACTGGACGATGCCATAAACGTTCTCAGGAACCACGCGGAAAGCCAATTGGGCCTTCACTTAGGGCACGTTGGTCCACACGGTTCTATTTATTCTCACACATCACCACCGCAGTTGGACCATTTGGTAATGATTTATTAAAAAAAAAATTGATTTTATTACGTTAACATTGTGATTATACTGTCGTGATAATAAAAATGGATTATATTTTATTTTAGACAAGTCCACATCCTGCGGTAACGGTAGCGCAACCACCGGGTTCATATCCCGGTCTTACACCAACACCCGACACAGACGGTTCTATTAAAATAGAAAGGTTACCTGTTACCAATGCCAGTAAGTTGATAAACGATGATGCCAATATCAAGTTATGTTTATTAAAGATTTACGGAATGAAAAAGAGATCATTGGACGCAATTTATTAACATCGTCATTATCACTCCTGTCATAAAGTAATATCTTTATATAATATACAGCATACATACATACATACATACATATATACATACATACATACATACATACATACATACATACATACATACATACATATATACATATATACATATATACATAGATACGTACATACATACATACATACATATATAAATACATATATACATAGATATATAATATAGTTGCAATGTCAATCTTGACAAGGAGTTTCAAGAAGCATAACAACGTATCGCTTTATCGTACAGTTCTATTCTTGGCATCGAATCATAGAACGAACACTTTTTCCCATGAGTTCTCCAAGAGAGAGAGGGGGGAAGGAAAAATAAGTGGGAGGAGAGGAATGTTAGCAGGTGTCCCACGATAGAATTCTAACCCGATAAGGAAATATTAGATAAATCACTGCTAGCTAGCTAAGTCATCGTAGAGTTCGTTGTATGTGTTATATACTCTTTATTATTATATTCTTCGAAGACCGTCCGTTTGTCTTTTTATCTTACCGCCTAGTATTTCTCTCTCCTTTCAGCTTTTTATCTTCGATTCCATTATGCCAATAAAGAGAATGCAACCGAGTCCTTCTCTTCTACGGATTAGGAGAGCTACCGTTGTTCGAAGTATGGAATGCAGGATTTTTCCGCAGGCATAGAGAAATATGGGTTTTACTAGATTCTACGTGTAACTTCGTTAGAGATTATATTTTTCTATTTTCGATGGCTTTCGATCGTATTTGGTCATTGGAATTCGGAACGTTTTTTTAGGTCATAGATAAATCTTTGGAAATCTAAATGTCGTATCTTCGATTAGGAAAATCAAATAAAATTTAATGTCAAAGAATATAGACATAAATATACTGAACACGAATTTGGTTCAGTTCTTTTTTCTTCTTTTTTTCTTTTGTGCTTCTTTTCGGTGCTAAAATGTAAACCACATTTACTACCAGCTTAGCAAACAATGCTGATCTATATCGAAATTCTTTCTGTACGATTTTTTTTTTTTTTTTTTTTTTTTTAAGAAATACGTATTCGATCTATAAATATGCGAATCAATATAGGCATAGAGAGGAATGCGAAACGGTGAATTGTCAGACGAAAGAAGAGAGTGCATTTAAGGAGATAGCTGAATCGGAATCGAAGCTAAACATCCCCCATAAGCAGTAGTGCTTCCTGTTGGTAATTGGATGCTTTTCACGGTTTCGTGACTAAGCCTTATGCCCAAAGCACAAGGATAATTGTGAGAGATGTATTATCGGCCGTGTTCGACGAAGGTCGGCTTTACTCTCCTCGTATCTTTTGTTTCCGTGTGAACGCATGTTCTACGATCTATAATTCGTAATAGATACAGAAACGATGATCCATTGAAAGACTACTTACAACGTAATATAATATTTACTTATATATATATATATATATATATATATATATATATATATATATATGAGTCATTTATTTGACAAATCGATTAACTCCATAAAAAAAAAAGTGGAAAAATGTGATGAAATAATATAAATTGCTTTTTAAAATTCATTTTAAAATATAAATTCAAATAAACATTGCAGAATGCCTTGCTGCTGCATTAGAATTGCATTATTGTAACGATTTACATTAGAGTACGGAGTTAATCCGATTGGGTTCTGTAATAAATTATTTTTTATTCGATAGCCAACAAAATTTTATCATTTAATGACATTGAATAATGGAAATTAGGGAAATTTATTGTAATTTATTGAAATCTTTTAAATATAAAAAGAAATTAGAGGACTATCAAGTTCTTTGACACTTAAATTTAAAAAAAATTCAAAAAGCGGAGTTAATTGATTTGACTTATAAACAGCTTATATATAAGTAATAAAATGTGTATCTCTCTCTCTCTCTCTCTCTCTCTCTCTCTCTCTCTCTCTGTGTGTGTGTGTGTGTGTGTGTGTTAATCACAATCAATCGAATAAGATATTTAATTATTGAAAATAGATAAAATATTTAAGAAGAAAATCCTGTATCTCTTTTATTCCGTTTATCATTTCTAAGCGTACAAATAACAATGTGTTCTTAATATGAAGATGCTAAATGACATTATCAATAATGAGCAGAATACATCTCTTTAGAAAAGAGAAAAGATCCGCCGGACAGTAGCGGCGGTGAAACAAAACCTTCGAGTAGTGAATTAGCAGCGGCCGGTGTAATTGGTACGGCGACGGTTAATTCGACGTCTCAAGGAAAAGGAACGAAGAGGTCGCGCAGGTAGTAAGTATCTTCTCATAGCTTATTTCCTGGAGTGAACAATTTTCCTTGTTTGCTTTTTCACTTTTTTTTTCTTCCTTTTTTTTATCTCTTTTGTTTTTTCATCCTGTCAAAGTCAGGTTTAAAAATAAAAAAGATATACAATATATATACTTATATATATATTAGGTTGGGGAAAAGGAAATCCATTATTTGTTTTTATTTTATTTTATTTTATTTTATTTTATTTTATTTATTTTTTTTTTTTTATTTGACCCAAATTGGACAATCCGAAACATGTTTAATAAAGTCTTGAAGTTCACGCAAAAATAATGGATTTCTTTTTTCCCAACCTAATATATATATATATTTATATATATTGCATTCTTTTTTCGTATATATTTCACAATATTTATCGCGAATACTCATGAATGTAAACATATTTTAAGTATATACATATTTATCTCGCGTATCATTCAATGAACTTATTTGAACTAACATCTTGTGTCTTTAAAAAAACCGTTGTTCGAGTGCTGACGAAGATTGTGATGATCCTGGCACCAAAGCGGTGCGTGAAAAAGAACGTCGACAAGCCAACAACGTTCGTGAAAGGTTAGTGAACACACGCAGTATGCACACATTGTTGCATCCTTTTTTTTCTTTTATGTATATATATGTATATATGTATATGTATATATATACATACATATATATATGTATACATACATATATATATGTATACATACATATATATATGTATACATACATATATATATGTATACATACATATATATATATTTATAAATCCCTCATTTTCCCTATCATTTTATATGTATTTTTCTACCTTTCCCTGGATTTATTCAGGATAAGATTTCGTCTTAATTTTAAAATGAAATTTCTAAAGTATATGACATGCACAAGAGATATTTCGGTGAAATTAAATATGCACAATATATGATGTTATAAATTACACATATTTGTATATATATATATGAATATATATATGAATATATAATATATATATATATATATATATATATATATATATATATATATCATTTTTATCGTAAATGGAGAGTATTGTTGCAAAAATACTTATTTATATTTTCTTCTTTAAACTTGGCATGCATAAACTTTCGATTATTATTGAGACGTCCTTACGACTTTCCCATAATCCTTAAATCCGTTGCACTGCAAGGCCCGTATTCGAGCGTGAAAATTAAAATGTTGCTGGTTATCGTCAGAAATGATGGTAAAACGAGATAAATTAAAGAAAAAAAAAAAAAAAAAAAAAAAAAAACAAAAATAATAATAATAATAATAGTAATAATAATAATAATAATAATAATAATAATGATAATAATAATATTAATAATAAAAGTAATAATAATAATAACAATGAATTAGTTTTAAAAAAAGAAGAAGAATAAGAATACATAAATAAAAAAAGGAAGAAAAAAAATTCAATTTCTCGTGCGTATCTGCAAATCAGTTTCATTTTAATTCGATTGCGATTCGGTCCCTAGGCATGCTATATTACGTTAGAATATACAGCACTGTGATCTACATTAATTGAATATTGCATTGATTTCTCCATTCACGTAGATTTTATTTTTGTTTGTACATTTTTATTTTCACTCTAGATGCAGATCCAAGTGACATTATTTTTGTGTGGCGTCATTTATCTTTAATTGACAATTAAGGTTAACTCGGTCATTTCATTAAAAAAAAAGGGGGTGTGGGGGAAAAAGAAAACAGACAAATTTTTCGTTATACTAAATTCGAAATAAATAAAAAAAAAAGGAAATATTACTTTGTATTTGTTTATTTACTCATTGTACTTGAATTAATGGGGAAATATTATTTATGTTTGTACAGTATTGATGTTAGAATCGAACGTTTTTTGTTATTGTGCTTCATGGTGCGACACGTTAATACATTTTTGTCGAAGGTATAAATTAAAAATTTTATAAATAGAAAAATATCATGAATTCTGAATTTTCTAGGTAAACGACATCAAATAAGAGCTCAAGATTTTTTTATCCACAAACATCAGGAAATATTAATGTAAATTATATTATAATGCAAATATTCACCATCGATATGTTCGGTGCAAAGAATACGGGCCTTAGAAAGTGAAACCTACTTTTTTATTCATAACCACAATTCTCAGATTAAAAGCAGCTGCGTGTGTTCATTAATATGTCATCTTGAAATATATCATATATATATATATGTATATAATATAATTTTACGAAAATTATCATAGTTTTGCTCGAACAACTGGTAATCATTATGTTTTTATTATAAGCTTTAACTATAAAAATTCATTTACTAGTTTCAATTAAAATTATGTTTTTCTGCTATCTTTGACGATGGTAGATTATTTTAATTAACTAGGTTAGGTTATAAAGTTATTTACATCAGGTGATTAATCAAGTATTGTTATTGCGTAACTGTTGTTCGAGCGCTGAGGATGAGGATGACGACCCTGATGTGAAAGCGCAAAGGGAGAAAGAGAGGCGACAGGCAAATAATGCTAGGGAAAGGTAAGCGCATACCAAAGATATGCACCGATGCATTTATGTGGTTAAATAATTCAGTGCTATGTGTGGCCCGTATTCTATGTATGTGTGACAACGATGCTCTGATTTTATTCTCAATTCTGTGAAAATTTTAAATGATATTTGTAATATATATATATATATATATATATATATATATATATATATATGTATATGTATATGTATATGTATATGTATATGTAATATGTATATGTATATGTATAGAAAAGGTTTCATGAAAGTGGATATTATTAAAGTAGAAACATAAGTTTTTCTACTTATATACATATGTAATATATAATATCATTTATATATTCAAATTTTTTTGTAATTGATAGAGAGTTGAACGATTGTGGATGGAAAGAATACTTTTAAAATTGTTGTGTCTTTTTACGCTGATCAAAAAGTACAAATTGCTAATGGATCAATATAAAATTTATTACAGGATACGTATTAGGGACATCAATGAAGCTTTAAAAGAACTTGGAAGAATGTGTATGACACATTTGAAAACGGACAAACCACAAACAAAACTTGGTATCCTTAATATGGCCGTAGAAGTTATCATGACGCTTGAACAGCAAGTTAGAGGTATAATTTTGTTCTTTATTTGTTATTTCTCTTTTTTTTTCTTCTTTTTATTAAGAAAATATGTAATTTTAAGTTTTAATCAATGTCCTTTCATATATTCGCAGAACGAAACCTTAATCCAAAAGCAGCATGTCTAAAAAGAAGAGAGGAAGAAAAAGCAGAAGATGGACCAAAGTTACCTGGTCATTTGGCGGCTCACATAACACATCCACATCCTCACCCTCATGCACATTCTCAACCACCTTTTCCCGCGATGCCTGTATGTATTGAATTACTATAATATTTCCTATTTATTAGTTACGTGCAATATTATAAACTTATATATTTTTTAGGGTCCACCACCTTCCCTTCAGCACAATCCAACGCAGCCACAGTAGCAGCGGCTCTGCGGCGGTATCATCCTGTGTTAAGGGGTAGATACACCTTAAAATTGGCTAGTCTACAAATATGACTTGTATCCACTTATCAAAACTTTTTCCTATCCTTATGGGCTATTAAAGTATAAAAATATTCAATGGTATTATGTCGATTGAATGAAGAACTTCTCTTCCATGTCGTTCAGTATTTTAACAATGATGATCTATGATTTTACATAAAGGCTCATTTAGATTTCTTTTTACCTTTTTCTTTTTTATTATTATTACTATTATTATTTTTATTATTATAATTATTATAATTACTATCATTCTTCTTCTTATTATTATTATTAGTTTTAAAAATATTTTTTAAATGATGCTGTAAAACGTAGTGCCTATTATGCAAAAAATTGAATCATTATTATGAGTGTATGGAACATTCAATGAGACATATGTGATCTTTTAACATTTTTTTTTCCGTCGAATAAGGAAAGGAAAAAGTATCGATTTGTAGAGATCCAAGCATAGAACAGGTAGTCTTAAGAAGCATCTACCCTTTTAAGGCGGCTTGAAATTATTTTTATAAATAGCAAGAAGACAAAGGAATATGGTTCCTCTCTTTCGAGATATAAAAGTTTGTAGTTAATGATCGAGATCTCACTAGCTCGATCTAAGCCCCGTTGTCGGTATATATTGACTCGCTTTTATGACCTAATATAAATCGAACTTACAGAGAATCGTGGAATTGATGGTGTTTAAAATTTATCGACTATACGGTGATCATTACAATTTTCAGTAATGTCACTTCGATAGATGATTTAAGACTTACGGAATGCGCCATTTTACATATTTTAATTGTAATGCTAAAAGTATCAATCGTTTTCTTTTATCGCTGAACGTTTCTTCAATCAAACTTTCAAAAGTAGATTTGTACAGAGATGATATTGAAAAAATTCTATGTAAAAAATAATTGAAACTTAATGATTTTGTTTTTATTGATAAGAACAAAAGTGTTTTTTTTTTTTTTATTTTTCTTTTTTCTCTCTAAAGTAATATAACGGCACATACCGAAGTGAATACAATTATTGATAATCATAGTCAGTTATTTCTTGTTTCTTTATTTGAAATTTTGCATAATAGAGATATTTTTATTTCCAAAGAAACTTGGAAAGAAACTTATCGGCATATCAATTGGAACTGTGATAAAATAGCAACAAATATTTAAGGAATGTGGACGTATTATGCAACAGATATGATTAACTGAAACGTCAAAAAAGATACTTTACATTGCGTATGATTTTTTTTTGTATTTAGAAACACTGCCGGAATTAAAGCCGAACGTAATTAAATGGAACGGTTTGACGTTTTGGTTTCAATGCGTTCATTAGATGGCTCTAGTTCTGTTTATGTTCATGAATGTCGATAAAGTTGCGGACTGTGTCATGGAATCGTTCGAAGCAGAATTTAATTTTATCAATGATAAAATTGAAAACATAAAAGTCGCATGTTTTGTGAGAAGTACACTTAAGACATACTATATAGATCGAAACTTTTTACATTATCAGAAATCTAATTACTGAAAAATGATCATGGTAAATATACAGTCTTTGTAAATATGCCATAGTGTTTGACGATTCGACGCTTTAAGAAACGAATTATGTTAAGAAGGTAAGAAGAAACCAACAGTACATATGTATCCAACACTAATTAATTTTCATAACTTATTACTACATGCAATTACACATCCATGAAACTCTGTTATCAGTGATTATGTATGATTTTCATTTAATAATTCATTATTACATAGATTTCATTAATGAAATCGATCAAAAATATTTTTTTTTTTTTTTTTTTTAGTTCCTTTTTTATTTTTTTTTTTTTTAATTTTTTTGAAATTAAAGAATATGTGGATTATAAATAATGATATTTTAACAAAAAATTTTTTGTCTTTGACATTAAGATTTTTTATACATTGATTATTACAGAAATTATTGAGAACAGAATTTATACAGAAAGGTATTTCTGTAAAAAAAAAAAAAAAAAAATTAAAAACAAGTAGCTAAGAAATGAAGACAAATCGAGATCAATTTTAATATGGTTATAATCAGTGTTGGAGCATGTCAATTGGTATTAAATTGGCGTCTTCCGTTTATTCCACTGTTATTATGACTAGTATAAATGTATGTGAGCAAATTTGCTAATACATTATAAAATTAAAAAGTTTACAAAATTTTCGATACAATACTGACATTATCTTTGTTAATAGGAAACCATAATCAATTAGTTAAATACAACGCAGGTTTTCCTATCTCGTATTTAATGAAAGAATGTATGCAGTTTGTATTATAAATTATTTTATTAGATAAATTCTTTATTTCAAATCATTACACGGATCTGAGTGGATCGTAAATGAACCGAACCGAACCGAACCGAACCGAACCGAACTGAATCGAGTCGAATGAATGACATTAAATTTTTCAAATGAAATGGATATGCATAATTAATAATTCAAGGTTTATAAAGAAAAAAAAATTTTCCAGCGAATCCAATGGTCGAAATCCCGCATATTTAATTCATTTGATTCGACAAGTGATGTATCATTGGACTCGATTATTTAAATGGAATGAAACAAACGATTTGCTCAGGTTTAATTAGGCATTTTATATAATGTTATTAATGTACGTATTGTAGCTCGTTTAATATCTTTAACTGCAGAGAAAGAAAGAGAGAGAGCTGTGTATATGTTCTTGTTACACTTATCTTCTGCAAATCGAAACTGCAAGGAAAATGGAAAAAAAGAAAAATGTTTTAATCCATGTATCATATATACTTAATCGTTTATATAGAACTTATTTGTAAAATATATCTTTTTCACAATGAAACACTCGCCGATGGTCGTTCAATAATGACAATTAAAAAGAGAAGTCGTGGTAGATTGAAAGGTATTTTCTACCAATCCAAATATTCTACCTCTGTCTCGATAATTCTAACGAGATTTCGTTAGGAAAATACAAAGACAATATTAGAACTTGCAAACGATTACCTGTTAGAACCGATTGTTCAAATACGGAATGGCTTACGTTGTAAAAACGTATGATGCATTGTTTGCCAAAGTGTTGTACGATGTATAGCGTGGCGCTAATTTTGCATATCTATCGTGTAACCATACTATGCTTTCATGTGAGAAACATGTCTTTAATATACTTAAACGGGGCATCTTACGTAGATGGAGAGAACGAAACGTGTAAATAAAAAATATTCTTTTTATATATATATATATATATATGTATATATATATATATGTATGTATATATATATACATATATACATATATATATACATATATATATATATATATATATATATATATATATATATAATTTCTTCGCAAACTAATATTTTATACCAATAATTATTATTAAACATAGCTGACACAAGCTGCATCCCACGAATTAGGAAAACAATAAATCGTTCGCGTTCCTTTGGCGAGATTATGCACTGGCCACTGTCCATAGATTTATTGGTATTATATGGAGATGAGTACAAGTTTGTAAAGTTCTATCTTATATATACGGTGTTTTTGCGTGAGAAACGTTGTCATGCTTTTGACAGATTTCTTTATTGAATCGATGAAGTTTATACTTGGTATGTATAGATCTTCCTCGTGAAATAGAAAAGTAAAACATAATGTTTATTACGTACTTACATGCTATAATTGGCTACGATCGACGAGATGATAGAATCTGTAAAAATATTGTTAATATCTTTAACATTTTCTTTTATATTTATAAAGACAAAAAATAAGAAAGGGCCTTAGGACCTTACATTCAAATTTATATAAAATAAGATTTATATCCTCTATTTTATTAGTCGAACTTATTGTCAAACGATACCGTTTCTTTCTTTTTTTCTTTTCTTTTCTATTTTTGTTTTGTTTTTTCCTCTCTTTGCTTTTCTTTCTATAACGAACGAATGCATAATTGAAAAATTATTTACAAAGTGAACGTGTTGAAAGGCTCATACATATTCTGTATATTGAGAAACAGAAATTAATTATTTCTCATAAGAATTTAAAATAGTACGGGAATACAATTTATTCTTCGAGATAATGGAACTTCTTTTACTTGAATAGACGAGAATGTAATAAGAAATACGATATCTACATTTGTTCAATCTCTCCGAGTGAAGAAGCATATCATTATAGTTTTTCGTTTGTACAATAAATGTAAAAAGTTTCAATCGAGTCGATAACAATCTTTATCATTATATCAAGTCTTCGTGCGGAGACGATTTCTTTGGGGGAGTAGGGAGAAGTGGTCGATTTATTAGAACTAATTTAACTACTTCGATAATTATTATTATAAAATGAAGTGTTCTTTATCGATTTTAAGTCGAGATATAAAAGAAAAGAGTTGGAAGGGAAGTGGAATGAGAAGGAGAAGAAAGAAACATGGGTGGGAGTGAGGGCACTTGGGAGTAGAAGGTGTGTGAGGGAAGGGATGGAAAAGAAAAAGAGTGCGCGCATAAAGAAATTTTTGCACCGTGTAATGAAGAACGAAAAAAAAACTACGCTCTGCCAATTCCATGAATTCAAAATGCGTTCAATATCAATGAATTTTTCTTTTTTTTTTTTTTTTTTTTTTTATTATCTATGAATGTACCTTTTTTACTTTTCTCTCTTTAGTCCGAGGTAATTAATTAATATTTGTACGATGATCGAATTTATTTCGAGCCAGATTAAATCATACCTCACGAATTTAAAGTTGTATATTTCGAAAAGTTGGAACGTCAAATCGGAAAACGTTTATTTAGAAAGAAAGATGTGAGACGGTTCTTTTTTTTCCTTCTTCTCTCCCTTTTTCTTTTTTTGTTTCTTCTTTTTCTTTTTTCAATGGATCATTCCACAGACGGCCTAATAACGGTGAAAGAAATCGTTTAGCTTGGGAAACAAATGATCAATCCTCATATCGGATTTCCGATCGCACGACGCTTCGTACTTATGTATATACATATACATACAAACATACACACGCACACAAACACGTCTATATATAAAATATATATATACATATATATATTTCCTTTTATAATATGGATTACCTTCTGCGTATCAAGTTAATGACGTGTATAACAATTCGTTAAATCAGAGATTTATTATTATTATTATTATTAATAAATATTATTATTATTATTATTATTATTATTATTATTATTAATATTAATAATATTTTTATTATTATTATTATTATTATTATTATTATTATTATTATTATTATTATTATTATTATTATTATTATTATTATTATTATTATTATTATTATTATTATTATTATTATTATTATTATTATTATTATTATTGTTCTAATAAGAACAGAACTTTTATCATCGATCAGAATTTATCATCAAAGAAGGTTTAAAATTAAACGTTTTACTCCGATCGAGAACAACTCGCACAACCTCGCTCCAGTTTTAATTGTTAATATTCATTTTTCAAAATTCGACGGGAACGTCATTAATTTCTATGGAAATAACTTGGCTTTTCTGCTCGGCGATTCTCGCATGAATTAAAAAATGCTAATATTAAGAATTAGAATTCAATGATGGTTAAGTAATCATTGGCAACGCTAACTCACGCAATTACGTGAGGGTATATGCGTAATCGGACGATGAAATGCATAAAAGAATGAAGTCAATGTTTACGTGATATCGACTGATAAAACCGTTGGTTAAGCGAAATCATGCAACGTACATATACGTGACAGCGGCCGTCAAAGTGTTAACATGCACCGGTTGCCATTGGTTGAGCGTTATTATGAAACAAAAAGAAAAAGAAAAAAAGAAAAAAAAGATGAAAAAAAAAATTAATTTATCTCCGACAAAGGTGGATAAAGATATGTCTATAGATTGCGAGGTGGAGAAAAAGAAACAGAGAGAGAGAGAGAGAGAGAGAGAGAGAGAGAGAGAGAGAGAGAGAGAGAGAGAGAGAGAGAGAGAGAGAGAGAAAGAGAAAGAGACAGAAAGTTAATAAATTGTACATTGTGCGAGCTAAAAGAGAAATAGAGAAACGAACAAAGGATAAGACGTATAAACACAAGTACACATATATACATACATAAATACATACATACACAAACGTACTACAACGTAAATACATCAAGGGAAGTTTACGTGCGATATACTTATGCTCGCGAAAGGTAATCGTGTAAGATAATAACGACAATAAATAGCTCGTAAGCCAATGTAAGCTAGGCACCTGTCGATAGTCTTAATTAGATAGTCAAAGTGAAGGAATACGAGGCTTGAGAGTATGCGCATTCGCTCGAAATTTTAATGAATGAAACGACGAATTTAAATCCTTTTTCTTTTTAAATCGAGATGATCTTAAATATGTATATTTTATTTGTTAATTCGTTAAATATCGAAAAAAAACAAATCATCTTCGTCGTCGACGAATTATTAAAGGAATGAAAAAGAAAAAAAAATAATGGAAGATAATTATTAAGAAACAAAACGAACGAGCTTTGCCTCGATCGAAAAAGAATTCGTCGATTATTTTTTTTCCAGGGGTTTCTTTTTCTTTTTTCTCTTTTTTTAGATCTTTTTTTTTTCTTTTTTTCCGTTTTTGTCTTTTTTATCCTTACTCTCCATTCGTAATTGGTCAAATAGGTGATAGGGAACGAGACGAGAGAGAGAGAGAGAGAGAGAGAGAGAGAGAGAGAGAGAGAGAGAGAGAGAGAGAACGATCGATCGATCGATGTGAGCTAAGAAAGTCGTGAGACACCAATTTTCCTTTGCGAACAGAACGATTATCGATGGATACAATATTGTATAATTATGATAGATATATAAGCTTATTGTATGATATGTAATTAAATTTGCACGTAAGTGATAAAACGTAGTCAGCTCGTGTGAATGGTCGTTAGGAATATTGAGTCGACCTCCTCCATGACGTATGCGTATGCGTCTGCAAAGAGGAATATGCGATTATTATTGATAATTAACGAATCACGAGAGGAAAGAGAAAGAGAGAGAGAGAGAGAGAGAGAGAGAGAGAGAGAGAGAGAGAAAGAGAAAACAAAACAAATATTATACATATTATTTGAAAGGATGAGCGTTAGCGAGAAAGAGTGAGAGTGAGAAAAGTATACCCGATTGAGAAAGAAAGAAAGAAAGAAAGAAAGAGAGAAAGAAAGAAAGAAAAAAAAATGTATAATTATCGCTAGTAATATTATTATCTCTAATAACATAATAAATGTGCCATCTTTTCCATAATCATTAGCGTTAAATGACTTTTTTCGATTACTCCGCGACCACCCCATATATTAACCTTCTTTCTCAAAGACGAAAATTTACAGTTTCATGTAATATACGTGTACAACATTTAACACTTGCGTACAGCGATCTTTTTTCTTTTTTTTTTTCTTTTTTTTTTTTTCTTTCTCATTCGTAAGTTTTCAGTTATATATTTGTTGTAATACTCTCAGTATTAGGTAATATTAACGCCGACACGAGATTATTCCATTTTTATTAATCGTTTTCTTTTCTCTCGCAATACGCATATTTCGTTTTAAGTTTTTCGTTACACGTCATTCTTTATAAGCACTATTATATAAATTTAGATTATAGGATAGTTGTAACGTAATCTTTTATATTATCAAAGGAAAGGATACAATGTGATCATATCCGCATATTGATCGAACGTTTTTCGAATCTTTAAGTTGTCGATAATTTTTCGAAAAGAGGACACTAAGGAGGAATGATTCTTTATTTAATCGTCTGATCATACCTTCTCAGCTTAAATATACTTTTATGTTGCAAGGTGTTTACGAAGAAAAAAAACAAAAGATAAGAAACGAAATGTATACAACGACCAAAAATGAAATTCGTTTTTAATTTATCGTATCCATATTTATAATGTAATCATTGGTTTAAGTGTTTTACATTGATCGTACACTTTCTTTTTCTTTCTATTTTTATTTCTTTCTCATTTTTTTTTTACTTTTCTCTCTCAAAATAGATGAGAAGGAAATATGAAGTATTGAAGAGCTTATGGGTAATTAATTTTTTTTTCTATCCTTTTTGGTTCTTATAAATATTGAAAATACGCAGATATAATTTATCGACATAATGTCAATTTTATTATTAACAATTAATCATACAAAGTGTTGTTATAACATTTTACACCGTACTTAGTTTCATTGATAACTATCGTAGATTTAATGTTATAATGATTTCACAAATGGATGTTTTATTTTAGTAAATCGTCTTGAACGATATGTGAGAGTCAATTCGGTTGCACATTGAGATAATCCAAAATGTGCAAATAATATCATATCATAATATTCAAAATGTGTAAAATATAATTTTGAAAAAAAAGAAGAAAGAAAAGACATTTTATTGTTTAGACTGACAAATTATTTGTTTTAAATTATCAATAAATTTCGTTTCAACATGTAATAAGCGATGATACGATAAAAAATAAAATTGATAATTAGAATGATAACGTCGAACCAATATTTAGTATTGGTCATTCCCAGTTCTATAAGTATCGTTTGAGGTATACGAAAATGACAATATGTAAAATCGGGACAATTAAGATTCTCACGATTGAATCCGTATAACGATTGTATCGAACCCTCTAGAGCGTATCTCATGTAATTCAAGTAGCTAAAGTAATAGAGATATTGTGGCATGTGATTGAAAAAAATGAAGAAACCCGCGAACATTATGGACATTGAAAAAATAATGACACTTATAAAGGTACCGTTCACGGGATTGAACATAGTACCAATAATAAGTCCGAAGCTATCAGCGATGTGCATTGTTAGGGTAAAGATCCCAAAGAGCATGAAGAATCTATTCCAATCGAGCGGTTGACTACTGAGAAAATATGAAATGGAACAATAAATAAAAGACAATAATATTTGAAGAGGTATATTAGCTATTAGCAAAGCGATATAGTAAGTTCTTAGTTGATACCAATTATTAAATCTTTCTTTTTTCAGTATCGCCATCTCCAATGGGAATTTCAATACGGCCGGCATCATACTGGTGTAACAAAGATAAATTAAACTGATCATAATGTAACTAATATTGCTGATGGTTTTGTTACTATCGTTACCGGAATTTTCAAAAAATAAACCGAAAAAGAGACCTACGGAAAAGTGAATTAACATCTTGAGGTAACTTAATGTCCAATCTCTGTAGAATTGTATGAAGCAGCGATTGAGTAAAATCCAAAATCTCGTAAATTCGGAGGGTGTGTTTATCAGAACGGTTATTTTCTTATCTTCATTGTAATTTTTAACGCCATTGTTATCGATTATCGATTGATTTGTCGATGTCTTTGATTGCCAGGCTATTTTGTTACTCTCGATCGCTGCTACGAGCTGATCGTTGAAATTTCCGTATTCTTTGCTAACGATCTCCAACATATAATCTGCTGGATTATGATATTTTGGACAGTATAGACCTAAATCGGCAAAATAATTGATTGTGTTTTTAGCCGCTCCCTCGTACATGCAAAGTCCATCAGCTAACAAATAAACATGATCGAACATTTTGTAAATAGCAGCGCTAGGCTGATGGATTGTGCAAATTATCGTTCTACCGCCTCTCGCTAGCTTCTGAAGCATTGTTATGCATTGAAGACAGGAAGAGGAATCCAAACCGGTTGTAGGCTCATCTAAAAACATCACAGGAGGATTATCGATAAGTTCCAACGCAATGCTTAATCTCTTTTTTTGTCCGCCGCTTAATTTATTCGTACGTGTGTTTTTGGTCTGTATTAAATCCAAGGTATCTAAAATATCGTCGATCAAAATTTGTTTAGCTTTTTTATTCAGACTATTACCCAACTTTAAATTGGCCGATATCATCATCGCTTCGTTCACTGTAAAAAAATTAGGAAGCTGATCTTCCTGTAATATGTAACAGGAATGTTTTTTATATTCGTTCCAGGACTCCTTATTTCCTTTATTATTGAAGTAATTTATATTGCCTTTCAGGCTCTTATCTCGTTTAAATCCTGTCAATATATTCAACAATGTCGACTTGCCAGCTCCTGATGGACCCATGATAGCTGTCATGTTACCAGATTTGAATAAACCATTGATACCTTTGAGAATTTGCTTTTTTAAACCGCTAAATCCATCTTGAACTTCGTATACCACATCGACAAACTGGATGTCTATCGATTTTGATTTCGACAGATTTAACAACACTGAACGATTATTATACATTTTTAAACGCCCGTTTTTTCCTTTCTTTCTTTGCTTTTTCTTCTCTGTTCTTCCTTCGATTATTTAATAAAGTGTTTTACACTCATTGATTTTTTAGGTGTAAACGTTATTTTTTTTTTTTTTTAAGATTTATTAAAGAATATCTCTTTTACTTCGATTTTCTTGCATTTTATATATTTTGCTTCGAAGTGAATGGATACATTTATATATATTGTTTCTTATGACGTATTATGATTTATATATCAGTAAATAAAATATCAATTACATTTGCAATTCAATTACATTGAATTAATGATTATTAATGTCTCTTGCTAATAATATTTTTTTTTTTATCATTAACCTTGGCGTTTTATATTTTCTTTATATTTCTTTTTTATTTTTGCTTTACATTGACTTAATCAAATATTTAATCACTTTTATCTCTCTTATAATTTACGTTCTTTCTAATCCTTATTCAAATGCACGTCGTTTGTTTTTTTTTTTTGAAATTTCACATTCTCATTGTCTGTCGATCACCTGCAAAACACGGTATTATTAATTCTCGGGAATCATAAACAATCGAGAAAAAGAAAAATTAAAAATGATAAATTAAAAATTATTTCTATGATAGACAATTATTAATATAAAAAAGAAAAGAAAAAGATAGTTGCGTAACGATTAATATTAGATTTGAGCTAAGAAAAAATAAAAGTTTGTATCTATCTATTTATTCATTTATATGAATTTGCATGTGATTGCAGTGAAAAAATATAATATTAAAAAGTGTACAATTATTGAAATATTTATCGAAAAGTTTAAATCGACTGTTTCGATTCACCATGAGGACATTTACATATGCGGAGCATACTTTCGATGTACGTCACATCGATTATATCTATAATTTTCATGTGTAAGTACGTATATAGGCATATGTCTAGTTACATATACATACATATGATCTAACAGAAACCTAGAAATTTTGTAATAGTCTTGATATTACAAACATGTATTATGATTTCGCTAGCGTTTAAATTTATTAGCGAGGTTATCAAAGAAAAAAATTTTGTAATTTTAATTAAGTTCAGACTGGTTTTATTATGACTTTGATTAGAATGTCTGTGTACTGTTTGCATTAAAGAGATTGCCTTTTTATCGTTAGAAGCAAAAAAAAATAAGAAAATGAAAAAATCGTTTGTTATTCGTAGTTTACGGTTTTTTTAATCGATAATTATATGATGTAAGAAGTATTTATTATTCGAAATATTTTTTCTATATCCTTTATACGTTACGAAAGAAATTATTTTCAGTTTGCAATGTCTCTGAATTGAATTCCTCCAAAAGAATGAGTAGAAAATTTTTATTATATTATAAAAATAATTAATTATATTCATGATTAATTATATTCATAATATTTAAAAAATAATACATTCTTAAGTGTCTATTATAATAAATTTGAAAATAAATAATGCTGACATTTTTATTATTTAATATTTAAATAAGCAACACTGTATTTAGATGATATTTGTTAATGGAAAATTGCAGCATTACTTATAAAATAATATATTCATTAGATATTTGTTTATGAAAATGTTTGTTTTCCGCAATGGGATAAAAAATAAATAAATAAATAAATAAATAAATGTAACGAAAAATAATTTCATTGATTGTTTAATCCTCATGGATCTATCTTCGATTTTTTTGATAAGAAATTATGAATAATCAAAATAGTAATGTGATTTGTTGTCGATGATGGCGTTTTACAATTCTGAAAGTAAAACGTGGAAGCTGGTATATAATAGAACACAATTGCTTGCTAGAATTCATTGTTTTCATCATTTTCATTATCTTTATGAGTACGTCTAGTGATTAAATAAAAACTGTTATGAGGGTCGTCGCACGGATAATATATGTATATATAAACTATATATTATTATTAGTCTTCAATTTCGCATTAATCTTTTTGCTAGATAAATTAAAAATTTTGTTAGATAAATTTTAATGTATTTATCTATTTATTTTACGATTCGCGGAATCGTAGCGTTCTTACGATTATCAAAACGTCATAGTTTCCTACTTTTTCATATCATTTTTTCTTTCCTTTCTTATCATCACGTACTGCTCATATTACTCACGTTCCTTTTTTTATCATATTAATAAGATTAATAATTCATGTTATAATACCATTTAACCATACAATTTCTCTGATCAAAATGTTTTATTTTTCAAAATATACGACCAATTTAATAAAAAAATTCATCGATTTAATTTCTTTTGTTTTTCTTTTTTTTTAATCTTTATCAGATTGTAGTACGATGAATATGATTCGTATTATCAACTTCTCGTTGTTAAATAAATTTTTTTTCATAATTTTTAGATCATTGCTACTGAATAAATAAATTTTTTAAATAAATTTACTTTCATAATTTTTAGTTATATAAATTTTAGTTAAATAAATTTTTTTTCATAATTTTTAGATCATTGCTACTGAATAATAAATAAATTACATTTTTAAAAGTCATATATTAATGTAATACATTAATTATTAAATATATGACTTTTATATCATATCTTTAATAATATATTTTATAATATTTTCTTGTTTGTATATATTTTTATGATCAAATTTAAAAAGAGACATAAAAAAAGAAAAAACAGAAAAATGTTTAGGCGTTTTTCTAATTTTTCTATTTTTTCATTGATGGAATTAATTTGGTTTTTGTGCAGGGCACATATTTTGCAATATATTCAATCTTTTTAAGATTAGGACAATTCTTATTCTTTCAATGTCAGTTATATCAGGCATTAACAATATATATTTTGATATATCTTTTTTATTAATCATATGTTGTTTTGATCTAATGAAACTTTATTTTCGAATTTTTCTACACGATTATAATTGCAAAAGAAGGATTCAAAGGAATTCTTGGAATACGAGAAAAAAACTCGTAAAACTAGTTTCTGATCCAACTATTTTTTTTTTTTTAACGGAACCGATCCAAGTTCAAAATTTCAAAAAATGCTCAAAATTTCGTTTCAGTATCATTTATAACTTCAACAATTTAGTTTAGTATATCATTGATATGTATAGTCATAATAAAACATTGTGGGAAATAACATTTAACATATATTTTTATTTTCTATATATAAGGTCTAATAAAATTATTCAAGTGGTTTAATTTGTCACATCAAAATAAATTTGCAACAAAACTGATACTTAAAATCGTGTTTATAAAATGTACACGTAATGATATAGAATGAATTTGAACGATTATAAATATTGTTTAACATATTAACAGAAACCTTTAAAGTATATAAAATATTTTATGATATTAATAATTTCATTGCTATCAACATTTTATTGATAGCAAACATTTTATTGATATTAATAATCCTTTTTTATGTAGTGATACATTACGAAAAATTTTTTTTCTTTACATTCCAATGTAATTTAACTAAGAAAATCTTATTTTGCTCACATTACAATTATTTATTTTGAGGTTTTAGAATATCTGTAAAAAACAATACTAATAAATCAATTTTGTTTCCTCTTAATGAATCTCGTTACAAAAAAGATAATTTTTTGAATAAGCTCCTCTATAATATTTATTTGAAAAAGAATATATTTAATGAACTAGCACGTCATAGTTCTAATTCTCTGTTTCTTATAATTTTTAATTGTATGATATTTCTCTGAACTGTGCTTGAAACTTTGACATAATACTAACAAACGACGTGATTTGCAAATGTCTTACATTTTTATGTTGGTCAACAATTACCTTGAAAAGCAAGTCATCTCAGAGCAACTGATTCAAAGTTATTATTATTGTTATCGTATATCAAATGTTATTTTATACGCGTTCCTCATGTGCTCAAGGACTAGAATGAAAAATAAAAGATTAGCTATTTTATACGAAAAAGAAATTCTTGAATGTCGCGTTATTTCGAAGTTTCCTAAAAAAATAAAAAGAAAAGAACTTTTCAACGTAAATGACGTAAAGCAAACTTTTGTTTTACTAGTTCGTTAATTTTATCATTAAAAGTTCGAAAAAACTTTAATAATGATCATTGAAGCGTAAAATATTTTTGAAAAATGATCATCATGCTTTTAAAGAAATTTTATTGCAAGACAATAATTTGTAGTTAATGAAGATCATCGGTATTTCTTTATATTTGTTCTCTCTATGTTGGAGACATTAAATTGTTTTAACCTTGAACTTCAAAGAGCACTTCAAGAACTTGTTCGAGTTGATCTTCCAGTTAACCTTGAGAATCAGTATTGAAACTGAATATGGAAGAGAGAAAGGAAATGAGACAAAAAAATAAATATATGTGAATTAAGATAAATATTTTTTAGAAGATAAATTTGATATTTCATGATTGAAATCATTAATTGAAATTTGACCTTAACCTGAATTAAAATCAGACGTAAAAAGTGAAAGAAAGAAAAGAAGGAGAAGAAAAAAGAAGAAAAAAAAACAAATTTTACGACCTTGTCTTCATTAAAGAAGGAATTTAAAAGAGAAAGTGAAAAAGGATCACCACCATTGGTTGGTCACAAATCATTGGATTTAGTTTATTGGAAAAAAAAACAAAACGCTGTTTTAATAGTTCGTTCTGTTTTATTTCGAAAGAAATTTAAATTTATCTTGTAGATAAAATATTTTTAAGCAGTAAAGTATTTGATAACATATTTAAGGATGATTTAAATAAAAAGAAAATAAGGCATATTAATTTGATATTATTCTTAACGTTAACAAATTTCTCATTTATATTTTCTTTTTTCCTTCTTCCATTCATATTCAGATATAAAATGATAATTATTGAGTCATTATAGTTAATAGTAGTTTATAACGAAAAAAATAATTACTTTAGAATATTTTGAACATTCGAAAATCAATATATATTAAAGTTATCTATTTTTCTATAATATTATTGATATATTTTCCAAAAATTATATTCGATTTCATCAGTTTATAATATTTCATTCATGAAATTAATACCTTGGAAAAAATGTATTAAATATACTTTCCTTATTGTAGAAACTGTATCTTTTCATTCACTGATGAGTATAATATCAAAATAATAACTCATGACTTTGTATATATCATAAAACATTCTTTATCAAAGACTGATCTTTTTTTTTAATATTAAATAATTCAATGTTAAATAATTTGTTATGTAACGAGATTAATTTTAATGATGAAATGAGCGGATTATTTTAACAAAAAAAAGAAAAAAAGAAAAGAAAGGAGAAGAAATTAAATAAATGTGGTATTATTATGAAGATGATGATAAGATAGAATTTTGTATCAATCGATGAAATCGATGAACTCATAAATTTTTGTTACAATCGAAAGTCATATTATATATTATTCAATACTTTAATAAATAAATAATAAATAAATAATATTCATTATTTATATAAATAATAAAAATTAAATTTAATAAATAATAAATAAATAATAAGAATTTAATAAATATATAAGAAATTAATTAAATAATGTATAGAATTAGATGATGTAAAGAAACATCACAAAGATGTAAATATATCAGATGTATTATTGATATTATTGTTTGATGTCAATAGCAACAAGTACATATATATACACACAAATAAGTTAATTAATACCTTAAAAACATGTTTATTACTTTTTTATTTAAATGAATGTTATTTGAAATTATTGGAAAAAAGTTGGTTATTGCAATTAAAATTGAAGTTGACCATCAAATCTCTTACCCGCCTTATTTATAAAGGAGTTATATATAACATATGATATCTTTTTTGATACCATGTAATCTTTACTTACTTGAAAAAAATTATTCGAGAGTATACGTTAGTTTCTTTCCTTTGTAAATACACACAAAAGTACAGGAAAAAAGAATATAGAGAAAAAAGAGAAACAATGAAATAAATAAAAAGCAATAAATATGTATGAACATATATGTATAGAGAGAGAAAGAGAAAGAAAGAGAGACAAAGAGAGATAAAGAGAAAGAGAAAGAAAGAGAAAGCAAGAGAGAGAAAAAGAAACAGAAAGAGAAAGAAAGAGGAAGAAAGAGAAAGAGAGAGGAGGAGAGAAAGAATTAATTAAACTTAAATTCAAGAATTGCCACTACAAAAGATGAATGTCGATCACTCACGAGCGCGATAGAGATTCCTTGAGAATCGAGTGTGTACTCACGCGGTTCTCGGCGAAGACAAGCGAGCGAATGTCTGCGTACATTCGACGAACTCTGTTTCTTCCTGTGAAAAATCGGACGAAAGACACGACCGTTCGCGAGTATTTACGAACAAGCTAGCTCCCCCCAGTCGACGAAGCCTTCTACGTATTCATTGACATTTTCTTTCTATCTTTATTACGACTCTATGTCAATTAAATTTCTGAAAAACATGTTCAAAAAATATATCTCTTTTTATTTCATTCCGTTTTTTTCTCTTACTTTCGTTTGTTATATTTAATTAATTAGAGGAGGAAGATAAAAGAGAGAGAGAGAGAGAGAGAGAGAGAGAGAGAGAGAGACAGAGAGTAAATTTTTAATGAAGTATCTTTTCTTAAACTTTTTAATATCTTAGAGACGACATCCGATTTTTCATTTTTAACATAATTTAAAAACATTCAATGACATTTTCATTTTATTTATGGAAAACAATTTTTTTTTTTTTTATTTCTTTCGCGTATAACTACATAAATTCCGCAATGAAATAAAATAAAATACGTAAGAATATATTAAATTTTAATAGAAATATTTTAATCTTAATACAAAAATTGTATATTTTTCAAGATATATTTCAACTTATAAAAGTTAACCGAAAAATTTATAAGATATTATAAAAGTTAAATATTAAAAAGTGCATTTATTTTATATCTTATATCGATAAAAAATCATATTAGATCAAATCACGCATAGGAATATTTATTATATATATTCCTTGGCACAATGTATTTATTTTATTAGTATATGTTTATGTATATATTTTTTCTATATGTTTCGTAATCGTTATACGACAAACGATAGATTATAATACAAAAGATAAAAAATATTCTAAAAAAATGTCTTAATGATAATCATTTGATGTATCTTATTATTTTTAGAAATACCATATCAACTAATCATACAGATTTCTTTCTTTCCTTCTTATCCTTCGTATTACCCATCTTTATCGATAAGCAACAATAATTTCATTTCTTGATGTCGATCTTGATCGAACAATTTCCGTCCTAAGAACGGAACACATTGATCCATTTACCCATATATGTATATCTTAGGATGTTCATATCATATGAAAGCAGTTACTACACGAAATTTGTTCGACATGAATAATTCGTACACACGAATTTTAATTTAATTTAAATTGTGTTAAACGATTACAAATTCTGACTTATTTGTATAAATTATATCTGTTTGTTTTTAAATTCGAAATAAGAATTTCTATGTGATTAAGGATGATCGATTTATATTTATTTTTATAATTTATTTGTAAGATCTATTTTATCGAGAAAACTTAAAAGGTCATAAGTTAATTTACTTATCTTTGTTAGTAGCGATAATAAAAGAAATATAATTTACATTTTTAATTTGTCTTTAATTCGATTTAAGATATTAATAAACAGAAGGAAATGAAATCTTTAGAAGAATGTCAATGACGTCCAAAAATAAATAAAATATATTTATTAGTTTTAATAAATTATCTATTACCTCGAGGCGGCTATGTTAGTAAACATGTAGATTTATCTATTGTCCATTTATGGCATCAATTTCAGTCGTCTCACAGCTCTTTCAAAATACGTTTCGTTGGTAACAAAGTCTCTTTTAAAATCTTTTTCTACACCATAGATACACTATAGATAGCCAAAAGAAGCATTTGCGGCATGTTATGTTTCGTTGCTTTAAAAAAGGTAGTGGTGCAAAGGACACTACAGACGAGATTTGCACCGTTTATGGGAGTGGTACTACGACTATTAGAATCGTCCACAATTGGTTTAAGAAATTTAGAGCTGGCAATTTTGATTTGAAAGATGAAGACTGCAGCGGCTGCCCAGCAACGACGAATACGGACCTCATCAAGATTATGCTCGCTGAAAATTCGTGATATAGTGTGTGCGAGATAGGTGGATGCCACTAACATTCCCAGGACAACGGTAGATGATCATTTAATCAAGATGGGATATGTGAATCGGTATGAAGTTTGGATTCCACGCCAATTGATGGAGCTTGTGAATCGCGTCTCTACGTGCGATTTGCTTCTTCAGCAACATGAAAGAAATCCTCTTTTAAAGAGGCTTATCACTGGAGACGAGATTTGGATTTTATTTCAAAATGTGAATCGAAAACGCACTTGGTCTAAGGAAAATCGACCTTCAACTGTTGCGAAGCCAGGATTTCATCCGAAGAAAGTTCTTTTGTGCATTTGGTGGGATTGGAAAGGTGTAGTGTATTACGAGCTCCTTCCACAAGGTGAAACGATCAATTCTGCAAAATATTGCAATCAACTCGATAAATTGAAAGCCGCCATAGCCGAAAAATGGTCAGAATTGGTGAACCGACGAGGTGTCATTTCTCATCAGGACAACGCAAGACCGCATGTTGCGTTGGCCGTAAGTCAAAAACTCTTATAGTTTGATTGGAACATTCTACCTCATCCTCCGTACTCCCCAGACCTTGCCACATCCTATTATTACTTGTTTCTCTCGTTAAAAAATTCTCTCCGTAATAAATGTCACAAATCTGAAAGAGAAATAAAAACGTACCTTGATGAATATTTTGCAAGTAAGTCTCAACAATTTTGAAAAGAGAACATAATGAGGCTTCCTGAGAGATGGAAGAAGATAATAGAGCAGAACAGTTCATGTATAACACAGTAAATTAACTAAATCAACAAATATCATCTATTGATTTCCCATAAAAAAAAAAGAAAAAAACTTATGAGACACCCTAATATAAGATTATATCATTACTTTATCTTTTATTTATTATATCACTTTAATATTATTAAAGAATATATGGATATATTCAGAGTTAGATTTTATACGTGGATCATGGAATTAAATATTATTATTTTTCATGGATTTAATAAGTTATCGACATAAATGAAGACATTTATTTTTCTTCTTGTTATTTATTCATTTTCTTTTTTATTACATAACGTAACGATATAAGAAAGAATATTCCAGAAAGGTCGTTCATATGTCCTACTTCGATATTATCAGCATAATTTATTATTGATTCCATATATGTTTTTTTTTCATTTTTTCAATACAGCAGATAATAAGAAAGATACGTCTAATCACTAGATTAAATATGTATAATAATCTGAAGAAATCGATAATAAGTGGTTAACCGTGAAGTCTTTGTATATACGTTTCCTCTTGTTAGTCAGATTGTCTATAATGTTTGTTATAATTATATGTTGCTGCATATATCCCTGTGATATTGTATATTTTCTTCAGATAATTTGAATATTACAGTTCAATATTGATCGATACTTACGTTTAAATATTTTATCTTTTTTCTTTCTTTTGTTTTCCATTTTTTATATGTTTAACATAATTTTTATGACGTTAATAGATCATTATTTAATATTTTTTTATATTGGAAAATAAATTGCCCTCCCTAATTATTCCGATTTTTGTATATTTATTATTGTTATAATAGAAAAAAAAATGCATTTATAATATAAAAATAATATATGTATATGTATGTATCAGTGTGATGTGTGTGTGTGTGTGTGTGTGTGTGCGCGTGTGTGTGTATATGGGTAGTCTGAAAATGGGTACTGACCTAAAAAAATACAAGACATTTTTTTCTTCAAATTTATTTTTATTTTTTTACATAGTCTCCTTGTAAATCTACACACTTTTCCCAACAATGTTCCTATCTCTTTAACCTGTCCATATAGTACTCGTCGTTTTTTTCTACAAAATAATTATTTACAAAGGTGATGGGCTCCTTATTTTACGAAAATCTCTGTCCTCCAAGCACAACTTTTAACTTAGGGAACAAAAAAAATTCGCTTGGAATTAGATTTGGTGAGTAAGGAAGATGCTCAAGTTGTTCAAACCGTAATTTGTAGATTTTCGCCATGGGAAACGCTGAGGTGTGAGACGGCAAATTGTCTTGGTGAAATAACATTTTTTTTCTGCAAATATGGCCGTTTTCCCTCAATTTCTGCCTTCATCTTGTCAAGTAATGATGCGTACTATGCTCCTGTAATAGTTTTACCTTTTTGAAGATAATTGATTAATATAACTTCATGACTATTCCAAAAAACAGTCGCCATCACTTTCCCAACTGAAAAAACAGTTCTTGCTTTTTTTTTGCCGATTTTTCCTTCGCAGTCCACTGTTTTGACTATATATTTATTTCTGGGGTATAATGGTGTATCCAAGTTTCATTTACAGTAATTAATCGGCGCCTAAACTACGCCAACAGAGAGTTGGAAATGTTCATTCGAACACGTTTTTGGTCTAACGTGAGCAAAAGCGATACCCGACAGCTTTCTCATGCCTAAATCTTGATTCAATATGTGACAAAAATGTTTTTTGGACATATTCATAGCCTCTGATATCTCTCTTACTTTAATTTGTCTAGCACCATTTGGTAAACTTGAGCGATGTTATCGTCAGTGGTTGCAGTTTTTGGATGTCCTGAACATTCATCCCAAGCTGATACGGTCACGTTTAAATTCAGCTACTCAAAATTTCACTGTGGTAAATGATGGTGCAAAGTCCCCGTACACAGCATTCAACTCGTCTTTCAAAAACAAATATTTAATGATAGTTCGGTACTCGATTTTTTCCATTTTCACAAAAACACTCACATCGACTCACTCAACGATTATCAAACAACTGCACATCCAAAATAGCTGAAATTTTTGTGAATATCTTTCAAAAGATGCGCAAACACATTCCCTAGCTTTTGTTGACGAGTGCTGTCATCTTCATATTGAGGTCGGAAACTTTTTAAAACACCCTCTGTGCACATATATATATATATATATATATATATCATGATATGGTATGGAGAGAGAGATAAAGATTGAAATAGAGAGAAATATATAGATTTATTCTTTTGTATTATTTTATGATAAATCATCTTTTATATTAATTGCTATTGATCAATGTCTAATCGTTTCCTTGTTCGGTGAATGCCCATTATTATCTATTCACGGAAATAGATATAACGTATGTATTTATAAGATTGATCAAGTTACATCTTATGCAATCTGTAATATATGAAAGGTTCTCATTATACGACATGATTTTTACGTAATTCAGAAATCTATTCTTGTTACGTAAATAAACCTATGCAATTGCCTTATAGTTATTACGAAAATAATAAAGAAACGTAGATATATCTAAGTTCCCATTGTTTGTTTGTTCATTCGTTCGTTGATTCAATAACAAGAATTTTTTTTTTAAATTTGAAATATTTGTAAAAAATATTCGATTTGAGGAAATTATAAGATAAATAAAATGATATTGGTGTACACATAGATTTTTTATTATTACATATTTTATACAGATCGGCGATGCGTGAATATTTAATAATCCATAACAGAAAAATTGTAGATAATTATTTAATATAATATTATATTATTTTATTAAAAATAGAGAAGAAAAAGAAAACGTAGTCTTTTAAATCTTCGTCGATAGGACCTTATATCTTCGTGGAATAGTGGTGCATCGGTAAGTTAGTACATCATTTGTATCGACATAGCTGACTGAAATATTAAATGTTAAAATTAAAAGAAAAAAGAAAAAGAAAGAGAAGAACAAATAGAATATTTATGAAATCGTTATCAATAATAACAGTTTTAATATATTTAATGTATTCAATCGATTATAATAAATTTAATTTATTTAATAAACTAGTTTTATATTAATAAGATAAAATTCGATTGAAATAACGTAATTTATATCATCAAAAATTCATATGATCGAAACAGAACATCTATAATTCTTCTACATCAAATGCCTATTTGGAAATCGAAATTTGTTATAATCCTTGGATATGCCAGCAGATGGTTCTCGTATATCTTCGAAAGAGTTATATTTTTGAAAATTACAAAACGTCGAAATATAACTAATTAACATTCATTTAAATTTTAAATCTAATATCCTGAATATTTATCCAAATTTACTTTATTTGATAATAATACACACAGTATTAAACGAATAAATTTTAAATGTTGAATTAAAATATATTTTTATCACTTTTATATAAAATCGTCGTTTAGTATTTAATATTTAGTTTCTATATTATCATATATGCACGCAATAACGAATCGAAGCCATTGTAAATCTGAGAACACGTGTAATTACAAAGAATAAGTGGGAGATTTAATTAGCTTCATTAATTTTACGAATTATATAGTTAAATAATTCCGGGCAAAATAATGCGCGATACGAAAAAGAAAATAAATAAGAAAGGGAGAAAGAAAAAAAGAAAGGAAGGAAAGAAAAAAAAAGGAAAGGAAGGAAAGACGAAGAAGAAGAAAAGAAAGAAACGTTTCAAAGTGGCTGAGGTGAAGGGGGAGCGGAGAATGCAGAAAAATTCAAAAGAAAAAATAATGCAGTTAAATCAATTAAAAATAAGATTTTAAACTTTTTCATTCGTAAATGAATCTTCTGAAAGAATTGCAACGTCTTCCCCCTGTACCGAAGAGATTATCGATCCTACCTTTTTCTTTCTTCTCGCTCCGAGGGCCAAGCTCGTTCATTCAGTTGTAGGAGGAGGGGTGATGATGTTAAGAGTGAGGGAGAGGGGTTAGTCGTGGTACTGGACTAGGGGGGTGGACGAGGAGTATCGCTCGAGCGACGGTTGGGTACGGAATTAAAGATGGCGGTACTTTTTCCATTGTCTCACCCCCGACGAATTCTTTCTCTTTTGCTCTAACACTCATCTACCCCTCCTTATCCCCTTTAGTCTGCCGTCGTCTACCTTCTTATCGAGGTTGCCGGCGACATAGTAGAAAAATGGGTTGGGCTATTCAATGCCATCGACACAATGGCTCTTGATTTCTTCAAAATGTCGGTATATTCCCTATTAATGGGGACGGATACTGTAAAAATAAAAAAAAAAGAAAAAAAAAGAACATTTTTTTTCTTCCCTTTGGACAGTAATAATTTTTTGGTTAAAATGTAAATAAGTAAATTTAGACTAATTCGTGGTTAAAATAACTAGAGAATTATTCTGTACTCTATCTCTGTCTATCTCTCTCTCTTCCTCTCTCTCTCTCTCTCTTTCAATATATATATATATATATATATATATATATATATATATATATATGTATTTCTGTCTCTGTCTGTCTCTCTCTTTCTAATTTCTCAGAAAATGCTCTGGTACGAAGTTATTCGATGTTGGAAAAGAGGTATTATTTTTCCCTCTTAATGCCTCACTAGGTATTGACCGACTAACATCGCAGTATTTACGCTGTGCCTCCAACTCGAGTTTCTTCGAGTCTGAGAAAATGCTCGTCTTTGTTTTTATTGCTCGAATGGTGAAGGAGAAGGAGGTAGAGGCAGTGAGTCGAAAGGATAGAAAGAAGGGTGAAGGAGGGAGGGAGGTGAGTTGGAAGGAGGCTACAAGGGGTTGGAAGGAAAAAGAGACAAGAGAGCGGAGAAACGAGCTGGGGTATAAGAACAGAAGGAGGAAAAGGAGGAAAGGAAAAGCAAATGAGAGCTTGTGTTCTCTCTCTCGTTCACTCTTTTTCTCTCTTTCTCTTTTTAGAAGGATGGGGCTAGTAATGCGAAAGGTATGCAAGAAATCGCGAGTCCGCTTCCACTCCTCAACTCTCCTTGCCTATCATCTTCCACCACCACCACCATCATCACCCCCTGCCCACCTGCTCCTTTTCCTCACCCACCTTCCAACATCCAACCCCTTTCCACCTTTTCCATTTCCGCAGACTTTTCTGAGCAGCGTCGAAGCAAAAACTTCAAGCGAATCCTTCTGACCGTAAAAGAAAATGACGCTTAAAAAGGAAGAAAATAAAAGAGAACGATGAAGAAGACGCGCGCGCGGACTCGCGAAATAGAGAAAGAGAGAGAGAGAGAGAGAGAGAGAGAGAGAGAGAGAGAGAGAGAAAGGGAGAGAAAAAGTGAGGGAGAGAGATAGAGACAGAGAGAAGGAAGGAAAAAGAAACTGTTTCTCTCCACGTCAGGATCGAACACGTTCGCATTCTGTTTAAATGCGCGCTTTCAATTCGTTCGATGAATGCGCTCAATCCTCGTTTTAACGAGTTTCTGCCTAATCAAGATAATTGAGATACTACCTACTACTTACCTATCTTTCTACTGCCTTTAGCGGAACGACCGAGACTGGGATGCGTTCACGGAAAAGTATGGGTGCCGTTCCGCGTTAACGAAACACGCAAATTTACGAAGTTCCGTCAGAATTATTCGTTAATGGTAAAGATCTCATCTCTTTTCGATATAGAACTTTTCTACGAGACTTTATTTAAAAGGATCAAAATTATGAAATGGATAAAATTATATTGATTTTTATGTTACATATATATATTTTTTTTCTTTAATTTATTATATTAATTTTTTTTTTATATAATATTTCATATTATATATAATATATATATATATATATATATATATATATATATATATATAATGGTGCTATAAATATACCGGTATTACTTGACCTGTATTTTTATGTTGTTGCTCATTAATATTATAGGACGAATCAAAAGTGATTTTTAACAAATCTTTCAATGATCTTTGATATCGATTACGACTTCTTTTTTAGACTATTTTTTTTTTTAAATTGTACAAGACTACAAGCCTATGAATTTTCTCACAATTTGAAGAAAAAATAAGCCGAAAATGCCTCGAAAAAGAGTAATCGATTTTTAAGATAACCTAGAAACTTTTGGTTTACTCTGTATGAAAATAAAAAAAAAATTAGAATTAAACCCAAGTCGATTTAAAACTTTTGTTTAACGTATATAGATTATTTGATATATCCCATATTTAAAATAAAGCATTATAAATTTTGATCTCGGAAACACTTTGAGATATATTGTTTAAATAAGAATTGTCCGATTTTAATGGCATAATAATATAATGGCATTTAATTATTATCATCACATTTATTGTATTTATTTGATGAAAGATTGTAAAGTTATTTTCAAGATCAACTTTGTTCTTTTAATAGTAACCTACATTATCTATAATGGCAATATATTCTCAATTTTTCCAAATATTTAATAAAGCATATTTATGCTTTTGCAATTTACAAAACGTCAATAACCAGTAGCCTTTGAGAAATAATATAAGAGATAAAAAAAATTTATTTTGATCGAGTAAATTTAATTTTTAGTATTATCTGTGCACTATTGTATACCTTTAATTAGCCTATTTATTATTTCCTACTTCTTCTCATACGAATGTATGTGCATGCATGTACCTACGTACATATTAGTGCGATCGTAAATGTCAGAGTGCGTAAATTAACAAATCTGCAAAATTTCCAACGATCGATAATTATACATATTTGTTGAGAAATATAAATATATTTTATCTCTTGTCTTTTTTTTACTTACAATACATTGTCATTATAAATGATGTAGGTTTTCGTTCTAAAAAAGGAAGTTGATCTTGGAACCTTGGATTAAATAAGAAGCAATAAATGTCAAAATATTATTTATTTGAAATCATATAAACTTTGTCCCAATGATTTTTGCATTGAAATGTTTACTAAAAATTATGTAACGTTATACTTCGTTTTTAGGTGTATCATTATCGTCATAGATCAAAGAAAGTTGGATATGTATAAACATGATTTATTTGCCGATAGGCTTAATACGGAGTTCTAAATATTAGCATAATTATTGGCAATTAATTAGTAATTTATATAGTTTGTCCTTCGAGCTATTACTACTTCAAGATCTTCTTGTATAATTTGTACATATCTAAGTATGTGTCCGAAAGCAAAAAATAATCTAACGCTATTGTTCAAAGTGCTGACCAATTGATATTATTATTTAAAAACTTCTTTACATAAATTAATATTGTTATGGAGGATGAACTCAGACATTACTTTTTTCTTTATTCTTTTTTATTGTGTTGTTATAACACATTCCTACAAAAAAAAAGAATAAACTACTGTATTCTCTCCTTTGGAATATTACATCATCTTAAAGTATAAAAGACAATAGAAAAAGAAAGAAAGAGAGAAAGAGAGAGAGAGAGAGAAAGAGAAAGAGAGACAAAGAGAGAGAGAGAGAGAGAGAGAGATAAGTTACGAAGACTTTTTCGTTACGTACGATGTAAAAAAAATTCTACACGATCGCTTTTTGTTGGAATAGAAAACAAGCAAAAGGATGGAGTCGCGACTTGTTCCATAAATTCGATTCGTGGCTGTGAGGTAGAATATATGGATTTGAGAGAAGTCGAGCTCTCTCGAATTTAGATAATTTAATGATCCCGCAAATGAGACGAAACGCGTAATTACACGAGTGAGCCGAAGGCTTTCCATCCAGGATGGAATTTAATTAATTCACATCGAGTCGCCTGATCGTACGATCACGATCGAGAGGATATTAAATTACGTCGTGGATGTGCGTGTACCACGATGCCCTACGTTAGCCTCTATGCAAATACAATATTATCCGTTTCACGACTGCTCAACTGGCGTATGTGATTTTGTATTCGGTTGGGAACACACGTCGACCTCACCACAAATGCACACAGATACATAGATACATATATACACACGTTTAATTTGTAGTTCAAGTTTTATTTCCTCAATATTTTTTCACTCATGATTATTATTTCTTACCTCCATTGATAGTTCTCTTAGTTCATCCAACGAGTTGTTACGAACATTTCTAACGTCAATATCAATGTTATAAAAAAAAAAAGAGAAGGAAGGTGAAAAAAAATAATAATGAGAAGTAACACAAACAAATGAATTATACCGATGTTAAGTTACGACTTCGTCATAAATGACATAAAATTATAATTCGTAAATGACACAAAATAATTTATGATTCATAAATTAATTGATTCATCTCATGTAAAAAAAGAATCTGATGCAATAGTAACGAGATTATATTTTAACTGACATTTGTTTTTCCTTATTTGCACTCAACTTCCGTTTAATTTCACTGGATTATATTTAATGATTACAAACGCGGAGATCACGTAAACAACTTCTTTGTGAAGCTACGAGCTTCTACCAACTACTCGTTCCTCTATAAAACTAAGTAATGCAAATTGCAAGTAAGATAGCTTATAGGATAGGTCGATAGGTAGGTAAATATATAGGTAGGTAGGTAGGTAGGTAGGTAGATATATGTAGGTAGATGTATGTAGGTAGATGTATTACTCTTAGGAATAACGTGACCACGTGGATTGGCACACGTTTGACCAGTATGTTAATTCGTCTGACCGAGTTTAAGAGAAAAAGAAAAAAAAGAAAATAAGAGGAAGGGGACACTTTGAAAAATTCTTACTCGTCGAGGGTAGAATTTTAAGAGCAGCTGTCCCTAACGATCCTTTGTCCGAGATTAACGACAATACCTTCTTTTCTTTTTTCTTTTGACGATCAATACGTACGAACATTTTCAGCTTAAATTTTTTGCTAAAAATTCAATTGATAGTTTTAAACGATACATGTAATAAGATAATTGTCATTTCTCATTAATCCTTTCGTATTTCGTATTATCGTTCGTTTCATGACAATTATCATTTATATGAGTTTTTATATGAAAGACAGAGAAAGAGAGACGAGTTTGATGATAGTCCACCCAATGAGAGTAGCACCAGATCGAAATAGTTTTTCAATTTTCACGGACGATTGGTTGCTCTCCGATCGCAATTTTCCCGTCGCTTAGCTTTTCAATTATCTACCAAACGCTTTCACTATCGTCCTTGTCGTCGTCGTCGTGCTTTAAGGTTCCACTTGCATACTGGTATATACGAGACAGAAATAATTATTTTTCGAATATCGTAAAACGAGTTGATCATTATGAAAATAGCTTAAATCTTATAGTTTTCGTTTCGAGATGTATTTTCTTGTATTTTCTTTTCCTTTTTTTTTCTTTTTGATTTTTCTTTTTCAACATCGAGCTATTACAATGACGCAATCGTTCTTATAAAATTTTATTTTAAGATCTAATAATAATTATTTGCCAAACGTGTATAGATACTTTAATATGTATATGTAATAAATTTTACTATTATTTACGTCCTTGCATTATGACGCATAATGATGCATTCGACAGTTAATGACAGTTTATGAGAACATTTAATATCTCGTTAACACCGGTTATTTATGGATTTCGATAATCATTCATATTATATACTATATTTTACGCTATTATGAATATACATTACATTATTTGATAGAGGAAAAAAATATATATTATATATATATGTATGTGTGTCTGTATAATGATATGAAATAACGAAACAAATAAGATCTAAGAGGCATTATTTGTTCGAACGTTTCGTGTCCGTGAAATAATGTCTTGAAAAGGGACAATAGTTTCTGGATAAATTATGACGTCATAAGGTACCACGTAGAAAGCAAAAACAAAAGATGACGGCATAGCCAGGGGCAAGCAAGGGAAAATAATAAAAGCTTTTTGATCGTATCATAAATCTTTCGTGGCTTTGTTTTTACGTCACTTAAAGCTGTCCGCGGTCTCTTTCTTACTTTCTGGAAAACGTAATCAGTTTCCGTGATCAGATCCTTGAGGGGTCGGCTCTTAAAATTTTGGTTAGATATTTTAAATTTCTTTTTCCTTTTCTCATTCCTGAATGGTATGTCGTCGATAAAATCTTTCTTTGTTTTTCTTTTTTTGTTTTTATATATTTATTTTTATATATCGTAATTAATAATTTAAAATAATTTTTAAAAATGTTATTTGATTAGTTCTTATTTTTTTTGTATTCGTTTTCAAACGATAAATTACAAATCTTTTTCTTATTCGAAATATTTCGGATAAATTATCATCGTCGTTAGAAGGCAAGGAACGTTTTGTGTAAGGAGTAAGTATCTTACCTAAAGGTTACTGGGGCAAGAGTACGAAGGGGTTGATAGAAAGAGAGACAGAGAGAAAGAAAGAGAGAAAGAGAGAAAGAGAGAGAAAGAAGGAGAAAGGTCGGACAAGAAAGGACCGAAAAGTCCGCTATCGTAAAACAGGTTTGTAAATGCTTGGACATCAGGAAATCTTTTTCTTTGTATCTTCTTTTTTTATCCCTTTTTTGCTAATTCTAATCGACTCCATCTTTCAAAGGGTTTTGCAAAACTCTAGAAAGATCTTCCCTACCACCAATTCCCATGCGTATAATCTCGCTGACGTGGTATTAACATCAGATTTACATCGATCAAATTGAATGAAGGAATTTCTTATTGAAAACGATAAAAATTTTCGCGATAAATGTTAACACATTTAAATGAACATCCTCTATGTAAATGTTTTTAAAGGAAAGTCTGACACTAAAAAAACAACGAGTTACATGACTTGCTTTGAAAATCAAAGAAGATTCTTGAAAAGAAAAATAAAAAGAAAAAAAAGAGAAAAAGAAAAGAATTTCAAAGGCGTCCAATTTAATTTGAATTCTTATTATATAAGTGATACTTTTCATTTTTTTTTATTTTTTTTATTTTTCACTCATCTTTTTTTAAAGCAAAATGAGATCATAGATGTGCCATAATAATTCGAGATAAAAGTAGATAAAAGCGGATAAAGATGAAAGATAAAAGTGATAGCAGTAAAAAAGTCCCTACGTTGATCTGCGGTTTTAAACCGTCGTTCGGATCTTTTACGTTCTTCTAAAAACGTCTGCCCAGCAGAGGACGATAAAGAATGAACTCGGGAATATGCTCTCGTAAACTCCGAAGGGCGAGCCCTTCGTAACCAGTCGCAGAAGTTCGTATCGAAGAAAAGTAAGAGATGGTTACGTTTAGCTCATAAAAGCGAAGGAATCGCTTTGGTTGGTTAAGATTGAATAATGAAAATATTTTTCGATCAATTCATACATTCTCTAATAGGTTTAATCAGTGTTTTTAGTCTGTTTTTATTTTTTTCGTCGTATTTTTAATATTTTATAAAAACTTAAACCGAATAAATTTTAATATTAAGAAACGTAAATTTATCGAGATGATCAATTCATCATTTTATTTTTTTTTCAAATATCATTTATCAATTTAGTCGAATTATTATCAAATTAGCATTGAATTTAAATCGATAAAAAAAAGGACAATAATTGATTAATTGTAAATTCGTAGTAGATATGAATTTATTTAGTTTGTTTAAATGACGAAGTTGCTTGTATCGACCTTTAATAGTTTACATAATTCATTGAAATGGCCAGTCAAAAGAAAATTAATGAAAGTTAACATCATCGTAAACTACATTGTAATGTAGAAAGTTCTTGTAAACAATATGTTAACAATGAAACTCAGTAAGTATAGTTTATCATTTACAAGTATCCTCTTTTCTCAAAGAGAAGAGAAAGAGAGAGAGAGAGAGAGAGAGAGAAAGAAAAAGGTAAAATATCCCTTAAAAATTGTCAGACTCTTTCTATCCTCTCAATTTCTCCCTCTCATCCTCCCCACTTTTTCATCCCTTCTTTTCGTACTTTTTCCCCTACAACATCTTTCCCTACCATCTTTAACGTCCGCGAGTCAGGAGAAAAGTCGAGTAAGAAAAGTGGGTGGCGATGATGACCCACCCTTTCGAGTAAGGGAAAAAGAGGGAAAAAGAGGGGGTAGAAAAGATGTAATAAAGATAAAGGGAGACGGAAAAAGGGAGGAAGAAGTAGTTGAAGAGGAAGAGGAAAGAGGATAGAAGTTCTATTTCTTCTCACTCGATCGCCCTCGCATTTTCTTTCTCTTTCTCACACTCTTGCTATATTTCAGATAAGAATAAAGTAAACGGCGAATGGGGTTGCGTCTGGAGGGGTGGCTGCTTCGCTGCAGCGAAGCTATGGAGAAGCGTGCGAGGTGAAAGAGAAGTTCTCTCTTTCTCTGTGTATGTGTGTGTATGTGTGTTTGTGTGTGTCTGTCTCTCTCTCTCTCTCTTTCTCTTTCTTTCTTTCTTTCTCTCCCTATCTTTCTTTCTCTTTCTCTTTTCTTGGCCGGGACGTATCAAAGCGAAAAGGGGAAAAGCAAAAAGTACGACGATCGATGCTACCGGCCACACGGAATACAATGAAGACGCCTCGGTTCAAGGAAGCCCTTACGTTTCTCTCTTTACTTTTCTACGCTCTTTTCTTCTTCTTCTTCTTCTTCTTTTTCTTCTTTTTTATTTTCCTTTTCTTTTTTTTTCTTTTCTCTTTCTTCTCTTGGTCTTCTTTTAGTTTTTTGCTTTTTTCGTTTTTCTCCTTCTTCTTCGCTTTAACAAGTAACGCGCGATAAGGAACACGACCTCTCTCGAGTATTTATTTCACGACGACTTGGGCCTTGTTAATGCCTTTTTCTTAGAACGTAACTTTTCGCGAACGAGTAAAATTTTTTTACGATCGTACGTACTTCCCTTAATCGTTCGACCATGTTAACGATCTTTCTACTATGGACATTCTATTGTAAGTCAATTTAATGTATTTACTTTTCTTCGTTACGTTGACGTTAAAAAAAAAAAATATATATATATATATATATTTATATATATATATATATATATATATATATATATATATTAAATATCGTAACTTATTACAGAAAATATTAAATATTATATTTCATAAAGAAAAAATACCAGACAGTTTTTTCTTAAAACAAAAAATAATTGAATATTATATTTTTTCGATGAAATTACTAAATATTGTATTTTTAGTTTAGCGCATTTATGATATTCGAAAATATCAGGTTTTAACGATTGGCGTGTTTTTATCGATCATTTTTCAAATAAAATTAACAAGTTTCCAATTTTTAAGTTTCTTTCACGCGAATGATTCATGCCAATTTAGTGACGCGTCGTTGCGTGCATTATAATATTATTTTAATTATAATTATAATAATTATAATAATCATGATAAAAGCATTAATATTTAATGCTTTTCTTATACAATTTTTCTCTTTATTTTTTCTTCCTCTTTTTTTTAAAGAAATTTTTTATTATTATTATCTTTAGATTTTTTTGTAATTTTATATACAAATGCAAATTAAAATGAGACAGGATGATAATTATTAATTAGGATTTATAGCAAATATAATAAATATAATTAAGATAATTTACGTTGTTTTGCTTTAACAATTACAAAAAGAAAAAAGATTGGAGGAAAGAAAAAAAAGAAACACAAGAAAAAAATAGCAATCATTTTTCGAGATTTTAGTAAGTTTCGAACGAAATATCTTCTTTTTTTTTCTTCGTTACCCCTATCCGTCATCAAGTTCCAGCTCTTGTCCTCTCCTTCAGAGGGTGAGCGTTCATTGAAACTAAAACAGAGAGAGAAAGACATAGAGAGGGAGGGAGAGAGAGAGAGAGGGAGAGAGAGAGAGAGAGAGAGAGAGAGAGAGAGAGAGAGAGAGAGAGAAAGAGAGGGAACGACGAATGGTGGGATGAATTTCCTAATTAAAACTCGCGTGAAACTATTTAAAACTTAAAAAGGAACGAGGTTAGGCCAAAAGCAACTCGGGGCCCATTATCACTCTCCTCAACGAACTCCTGCAAATTAATAAATTTTCATGGAAAATCTATCTCTTTTATTGCATGTATTCCTTTTTCTTCTTTACCCTTTCTCAAGCTTTTGTTTCTCTCTCTCTCTCTTTCTCTCTCTCTCTCTCTCTCTCTCTCTCTCTCTTTCTCTCTCTGTCTCGCTTTCCCTCTTCTTCTTTTTCTTTTTTTTTTTTTAATATTATCGATTATCAAAAAGAAATCAAAAGAAATACAAAGAACAAGAAGACAATCCTTTTTTTCAGTTACGTCGATCAGATCGTATTTTGTCGTATTTAGCGAGAGAATTGTCTTTGTTTTTCTTTTATTTTCACTTTTCTATTTAACGAACGTTTTCAAGTGAGATTTACTTTAACGGCCTGGTTGGTGTGTAGCGGCGAGCACAGCGTGCAATTAGAAATGCCACTTTTAAGCCGGGTCATAGATTTTTCGCATAGCCACCCTGCTTAAAGCAGGCAAAATTTAAGGGCAGTTTACAAGCCTCTTGATCTATGCACTCGTGGTGCATTTAATTCTCGTTTTCTTTTCCCGTTGTGTACATTAGTTTGTTATTCTTTAATATAGATTTTACTAATTCTTACGATTTGTTTTGCCGATGGAAATTGTCTGAAACTTGAACCTATATAATTTTTATAAGAAAAGTTATGCGATACTATTTTGAAATAATTTTGAATAATTAATAAGGCAAATTCGTCTTTTTAAATCTAAGTAATATTATTGAATTAATTATATAGCGATAATAAAAGAGATCTACTATATCCACTTTCGTAGAAATTGTGCGGCGTGACATCTATACCAGTGTTATATAGTCTTTAAGTGATCTTACGAATATTTTTTCATTCGGTCGATAAGGAAGTTTACTTTTTCTTAACTATCGGTAAT
Organism: Vespa crabro; assembly: GCF_910589235.1. Classification (NCBI taxonomy): domain Eukaryota; kingdom Metazoa; phylum Arthropoda; class Insecta; order Hymenoptera; family Vespidae; genus Vespa; species Vespa crabro. Next base: position 992,700 of record NC_060964.1, read on the forward strand.
AATATATAATATAGAGGGCGATGAAGCTGTACGGAATTTTATCGGGACGATAAAATAATTTTTCAAATCCTATCATTGTATTAGATTATAAATAAAATTTGGAATTATCTGAGAAATTTTACATTCGTTTCATGAATCACTTGTATAAAGAAATAACGTTAAATTAACGAGAAAAAAATATTAATAGATATATTTTGTTATCTTTTTATCACCAATTTAATAAAATATTTCATTAATAAAAAATCAAATTAACGGTGACACAAGACCCATAAAAACTGTTTTTAAAAGTGCATAAATTTAAATCGATTGCAAGGGAGATAAAATTTTTAAATTAATATTAATGAACAATGATATTTTTAATTAATTCATATTCTGAATGTAATTATGCAATATTGTCGCGATAATAATATATCCATATGAATAAATATCTACAAACTTAAATCCCATTAGCGTTTATTGTTGTCCAACAAAAATAATAGCCACTAATTTTGGCTGAATGTGACGGACCCGCTACGCTAATAAAGTTTAAAATTAACGCGACAGACGATACTCTGTCACGAGAATTGCAGCAGATCAAATGAGTCGTGACGCACGAAACGATCATCGGCTTTCAATTCGCGATTTAGAAACGTAATATACGTCATTGACATTAAAATTATTGAATAAATTTTACTACTTTGATAGTTAATTACTTTCTGGAAAAAAAATATCTATGACGAAATCCTTTTAGAATGAATAACGAATTGTTGGTACATGATCAATTAAAACTTAAATATCATTTTATTTGACCGTACGATTGCAAATGAAATAAATATGAAGAACGTATGTATTCATATAGATCAATTTCATTCGATATAAGCCCGTGTAATAATTTCCAGACATAGAGAACGCAAATTATTCTATGCCTTTATGAATTCGTGTAAAACTATTTTTAGTATTTCCTTCCACGTGAGTGATAGAAGTTGCATTAAACATTTTACCAATAATAATAAATTTATTATAACAATACTGCGAACTCAATAGATATTATTGTCGCATTATTCAAAATAAAATAGTTTTGTAAATGATATTACGATGATTAAGAGGAATAAAAAAGAAAGATATCGAGACGAACATTATTCTATGAACTAATAGAATTTCGAAATAATTTTAATCGTCAAAATATCTGTAAATACATTTATATCTGAATTATGATTGAATTTTGATAATAAATAAATCGAAGAAACGAGATAATTTAATTTTGAAAAAGATAATAATGTTAAAGAAATGTGTAAAAAAATAAATAAAGATAGAGAGACAGAGAGATAAAGAAAAACAGAGAGGTAAAAAGAAAGAGAGAGAGAGAGAGAGAGAGAGAGAGAGAGAGAGACAACAACATAATCGATTTTCGTCTTGAGAAGTAATAGGTGCGTGGGTTTAGGCAGTAAAAGCACGTTTAGAGAGTTTAGTTCGATAGACGAGAAACTCGACGACCCGGCAACCATTGCTAAGGTTCTCATAAAAATTTTACCCTCTCCTCGTATCCCTTTAAAGTCTGCGTCTCCATCGCTCTTACACCCCCTCTCGTGCTTTCTCTTGCTTTCTCTCGGTCGTTCTCTAAGCACGGCTAATTCAAAATGGCGTCGCCACCCCTATATCATTCGCAAGCCTCCCCTATTCTAGGAGAACCCCTCGACGAAGCGGCGCGTTAGGGGTGGGGCCACCGAACTATGGCGCCCCTTACACCCTTTGCTACGTCGAGGAACTTCCAACAAATTGAAATCCTGCATTTTCCACAGGCCTAAACCTGGAAGCGTTTTCTCTCTCTTTTTCTCTCTCTTTCTCTCTCTTTTTCTCTCTTTCTCTCTCTCTCTCTCCCTCATGCGTAGTCCTAACGTTTTCTTCTTATTCCATTTTACTATATTAGAATATATTGCAAAATAAGAAATTCATTGAAGGAATATATTAATAATATTACTTATTCTTTTTTCTTTTTTGTTTCTCTTTTTTCTTCTTTCTTCCTTTTTTTTTTTTTTTTTTTTTAAGAAAAAACGTGACTAATGCAGTGAAATTTGTTTTTTCTAATAATAATACTTATTTATTCTTAATGGTAGTTAATTTGTTTCATATTTGAGAAAAACTTTAATGATAATATATATCGATCTAATAAATCTATAAATTCGTGCCATAATGATAACGTTATTTATACGATAGATAGAAATCGTTTCTGGTTAAATGTGATTTCTTAAAATCATTCAGGTAAATAATAAAAATATATGCGCGAAAGAACCTCCAGCAAAGTAAACTACGCTACCGAAAGAAACTTTCATAATTATAATTTTACGATTAATAAAAAAGATCACGTGTTGTTTCTAGCATGCTAAATTAATTGAAACGAAAAAAAAAGTAAAGAAAAAAAAAAGAAAAAACATTATTCGACTGTAAATACGATCGATACATAAACACGCGCAAAACGATACAAAGCACAAGTTTATTTTTTTATCGATTTTAATATCACAAAAAAAAAAGAATACATAATTATAGAAATACACGATATAATAAATTAATAATAATTAAACTAATTCTTTCGAGGTTCTGGATTGGTTCGAAGTCGAGTCGGATGTTTATAGCGAGATCAGAAGCAAATACTTTCAGTGAAGAGTTGCCTTGGGGTGTTCGATAAAATGTAGAGAAGTGCATGAGGTGATTGCAGCATGAGAGAGGGGGAGGATGCGATAGCAGTGGGATGAGGAATGAGGCAGGAGGAGAAAGAGGAGGAGGAAGAGGAGGAGGACTGGTGTTGAATCGGTTTGGATGGAAAGACCAGTGAAGCGGAGTTATAAGAGAGGGACAGTAGTGTAAGAGGTGGAGGAGGAGGAGGAAAGAGAGGAGGAGAAGGAGGAAGGGGAGGAGGAGGAGGAGGAGGAGGAGGAGGAAGAGGAGGAGGAGCAGGAGGATTAGGATTAGGAAGGGGGAGTCAGAGGTAGGTGTTGGTTGTGTCGGAATGCGAATTTGGACATCGAGGGAGTGTCGCGTCCGTTCCGCAAATTTCGACGACCGCCGAGATTTCGCGTCCTGTCCATATAATCACCGTTCTCCGAATTCCACGAACGAGATAGTTAGGGCACTTGCGGCAAATGCCAAACTTTTCAAACGTTCACGATCTTTCGATTTTTCTCCGCGACACCTTCCGCGGCCGCGTCTCCGACGAATCGAATTCTACCGTCGACCAAACGTATGTAGTACTTATGTATATAATACATATGTATGTACATACTTACGCGCTTCTCTGTTACAAATAGCAAATGCAAAACCAAAAACGATTTTCTCTTTCGTCGGAATAATTATAAGCGATGTATGTATTTTCTACGTCTACGTATGTTTCAAAATGTATTTTATTTAACTTATTCCTAAAGTTATTTTGCGTGGAATGCGCCTGATTCCCAAATATGTTATTACTATCTAAACTCGTAAACGATATAGCTATGTATATTATTTGGTTATTGTAAATTCTCTGTTGCATGTGGAATTTGATATTTGATAATTGTATATAAGTATTATATATATATATATTTTTATTTTTAATCTTTAAATCTTTAATCGAAGAAAAAGAAGATTGAAATAGAATTCAAGATTTTATTAAAAAAAAAAAAATATTAAAAATAATTATGAAACGATAACTTTCCTTTTTTTTTATGTCGAAACGATAATAATCTAATTCTTTAAAAAATATATACAAATTATTTATTAATGTATTATTTATATTTTATGTATGTAGATATATATACATATACATATATATACATATACATATATATATAATGTATATAAATAAACACACACACACAAACGTTATCTCTTTTATCTTTGATTTTTTGATAAACTATAATACTCACGTTTTTTTTCCTATCAAACTTCAAAGTTAATAAAATAATATAAAATACCTGAAATTTCTTAGCTTCTCCAAATAAGTTCAATATACCTTACGTGTTACGTATGCGGCCATTCCATAGTCGTATCAATCCCATATATATACATGGTGTAAATATATCCAAAGCGTGTCAAAGTGCTCGTTCGGTCAAGCATGTGTGCGACTAGCGATTAGATAAATGATCTTGAATATGTTAGGTAGAAAGAGAGAGTGAGAGAAAGAGAAAGAGAAAGAGACAGAGAGAGAGAGAGAGAGAGAGAGAGAGAGAGAGAGAGAGAAAATGAAAAAAATAAATAAATAAAAATAAGAGGAAGCAATAGGAGGAGACGTAAAAATTTTACGCGAATTTTTCCGCGGCTCGCGTCGAACTGACCTCGCCCTTATTTTTCGGCCCTGTTCGTTCCTTGTTTCCTACTGCTCCCTCCTCATCGACCGCCCCTTCCTCGTTCTCTTTCTTCCTCTATCTCCTTTTCTCCCTCGTCATTCTCTTTGTCCCTCTTTCTTCCTATCCCTTCACTCTTCGCAACCCGCGTCGCGGGATTTTTACGATTCTGCGCGTGGAAAAATCACCTTTTTCCGGTTAACCCTCTTGTGAGACTGCGCGTCCCTCTAGCGATATCCTTCTTCCTCCAATTACTTTTCTATATAACTTTCTTCCCACGTTCTTTCTTCCTTAAACATCTTCTTCGTTTATTCGCTAATACAGAGAGAGAGAGAGAGAGAGAGAGAGAGAGAGAGGGAGAGAGAAAGAGAGAGAGAGAGAGAAAACGCGTACAATATTCATTTATTTGTTTCATTTCTATTTTGTTTCTTTCAAAATTAGTAAAAGAATAAAAAAAAAAACTTAAAAAATGACAGAAAAAATAAAATAAAAAAAAAAGAACAATTATTGGAATTTCATATACGTATAACTAAGATCTTACGTTTATAATTTTTGATATTAGATCGCGTAGGTAATCAATCGAAGAATTTCTAACAAACTTCTATAATTTGATTGAATGAACAATCCGAATTCTCTTGGGAACGAATTTTACAAAGCAAAAACTTGATATCTTAAAAGTATTCTAATAATAAACGTAGCTATGGGTGCCTTCATCGTATCTCTCATTCTACTTCGATTAGACAAACGGTAAGGGTTGAATCCTGAAGGAAAGATATAAACTCGAAGTAGAAAGTGAGGAATTCAAAAGGAATAAGAGAGGAGGAAGGAGAAAGAGACAAACGGAGGACTCGACTGGGATCCCCGTGAGACCATAAATTCGCCCCTCGAACCGAAATTCTCTCTCTCTCTTCCTCTCTCTCTCTCTCTCTCTCTCTGTCTCTCTCTCTATCTCACTTTCTCTCTTTCTCTCTTCCCACGTGCCCGATACAGAGGAAGGAACGCGAGTAGATTACGTACACACGTACGTACAAGGATGGGCATATAAATTCGACTCGCGGAATAAGGATCGGCCCCTTTCCAGACGTCGGGTGGTTCGCCTGTTCTAGGCTGAGTGCTAGCGTGTAGAATGAGAAAGAGAGAAAGAGGGAGACATTGAGAGAGGGAGAGAGAGAGAAAGAGAGAGAAAGAGAGTGAGCGAGTGAGTGAGAGAACGAAGAGACGAGAAGAGGAAAGAGGGTGGCTAGGTCGGCCACACGGAGGAGGGTGGGTGCCACCTTCTTGGATCAATAAATGATTTAACATTCACAAAATGGCGGGTGAGCCCCCGGCAGGGGCGGAGAAATAATATAATCTACCTTAGACTCTCTCGCTCTCGCCTTCCTCCACCCATTCTACTATATGCGTATACGTGTGTGTGTATGCGCGTTAACGTGCACATCGACGAAAATAGCTATACGAAAGGAGTGGCAGGGAGAGAGAGAGAGAGAGAGAGAGAGAGAGAGAGAGAGAGAGAGAGAGAGAGAGAGAGAGAGAGAAAGAGAGAGAGAGAAAGGAAATCTGAAAGTACACGTATATGCTCATTTACCAAAAGAGAAGCACATACAGAAAGGGGTGGTAGGGTATCTAAGCATGCTCACCTCTCTTTCTCTCTCTCTCTCTCTTTCTCTACGACTAACACCGAAACTACCGCTCAACCCCCGCTCGCATCGTCAGCAGAGTAACGCTCGTTCGAGAATTCTACTGTTATTCCCCTATATCTCTGCTTTCCGTATCAACCACCAAGATGTTCCCGAAAGAATCGCTAATAAAAATTGCACTCTACTAATGTAGCCTTGAAAATGATTGCTAAATCTTAATAAGCCAAGGTATAAATTTATTACTTATTTTTTCTTATGTTATTTTATCTATATTACAACATGAAATGATTATTATATTAATTTATATAATATATTATATTAATTTTATTAATGATATAAATATGTGATATAAATATATACGACTCAGATTATTCTTATAATATTCCAGGCTCGTCTATCAAAAAATAAATTCAAAGTGTGATTCTTTTTTACCTTGGAAAAAAAAGAAACAGACAATCTTTAAAAATGCAATCACATTTTCAACGAAACGAATTTAACAAATAAATTGTATCATTCTTATTTATTTAATTAATTCTTCAGTAATAAATAATACGATTCTTCAATCGGATGTTTGTTCCAGTCTCTGGTTTTAATCGAATTTATTTACTGGGTGGCGCGACGTTTGCTCTAAAAATTTCGAGTCACGAGTAACGGCTTCGTTAGGTCGACATATTTTACGTTAATGGGGGTAGTAAAGTGGATTTTAAGAGGAAGCAAGCAGGGCTAGAGCGTGCGAGCGAGCGAGCGAGGAAGGAAGGAAAGGCTCGTAGGTGGATAGTAGGAACTGAGGGTACTTTGGATTCGAGGCCGGTAGACGTAGAAGATCCCTAAATATTAAGGGGGCATTAACGTGGTCGGCCATTTTGTGTGAGGTCTAGGCGTGCGCGCGCGCGGGCGCGCGAGCGAGCGAGCGAGCACTCGTGAACGCGCATGAGGAAGAGAGCGCGCGTATAAGCGAACCTTCTCTAGCGTATATTATTATATTATAAGAGGGTGCCCTGGCGCCTCCCAAGATTATGGAAATCGCGACGGGTATTAAGGGGAGAGGCGAGCTAGGTTCTGTCGCATCAGGAAGGAACGAAGGAATAGGGTAAGAGAATAGAGAAGAGAAGAGAATAGAGAAGAGATAGAGAAAGAGAAAGAGAAGGAGAAGGTCGGTGAAGGTGATATTACGGGGGTGGAAAGGAACGTGAAATGCATATACATAGAGTACACTCCCTTCTAACACCGAAACTCCTTCGAAATTGGATCGGGAAATTGATTTTCCGATATAATCCTTCGATTTCTTACACTGATCTGATGATATCGTGAGGCTTTGAATTATAGAGGTTCTAGATTATAAGGCGCGATAAACCGAACGGTTTCCGTTCCGTAGAAGGATTCTTCGCTCGTTACTACCAAGAGGACGTTCGAATAGTTTCCACTCAGAGAACAATCGGCGGGATTATTGCAACATATCTCTCGAGTATTTTCCTAGTCTCTGTTAATACGAATCTGTGATAGAATTTCGAATGTTTGTGTGGTACGGAGTCATTTGGAGGATGGGATCGGGGAGGAAGTGAGGAAGGGGTTTTTTTTCTCTTTATCTTCGTTCATTATAGACATTTACAATTTGTGCAATCGTAAAATCGTAAAATTAGAAAAATAAGTAAGAAAGAATTTTTGAAGAATTTAGAGTGAAATTATGTTCGATGAAGGATTTACTTAGAAAATGTTTTCTGATAAGAGGTAAGAGAGCATAGCCGGGAGGTAGATATTCGAACGACGGTTTGTTCTGTCACATATCTTCATTAAGGGGGTGGTAACCGGCAAGGCAGGAGGGTACTTAGTTCGCGGAGGGTAGTAGAGGGTAGGAAGGAGGCAGTAACTACCGTCGGAGAACCAGGTTCGGAGTTCCTCCAAGTTTGTTGTGTGAGAAAACAGGGACTGATTTGAATTTATATTACTTGGCCTCCCCTCTGAATACGGTCCTAGGCTAAGGAAATTTCCATATATCTGAGAAAGCTCGGAGTCGACTCGCGAAATGAATGTACCCAAGACGCAATTCGAATTTTCGATACGTTCTCTTTGAGAAAATCGATTTTCTATTATCGAAGAAAACTTTGAACTATCCTTATATATAATCTTAATTTTTTAACGAGAAGATTTTAAGAAGGTCTAGCGTAGATAAAACGAGTCATTAAGAAATATATATATATAAAGAAAAAGAGAAAAAAATAGATAAGATATTTATTGAAAAGAAATATACGTAAGAAACTGGAGAACAAAATCGAGAATATTCAATAAAAATTGATAATGGTGTAATCAATTTATAAAAAATTGAATAAAGAAAATGGGATCGATTTTATCGATCAACAAAAAAGAAGGGAAAACGGTGACAAAGGAGAATGGCGGAGATGGCGGAGTGGGTGTGTAGAAGGACACGCGACGAAACGGCCGTTTAATTCACTGTACCAGCTTTCTCCGATTTGTAGAATGCTTTAATTCTCGCTTAACCTTCACGTTTTTACGCCAAATTTTCATCGGTCTCACCCTCGTTACCGCAGGAAGAGAAAAGCGGATGGGTAGGTAGCCATTTACGCGCTTAAGCACTTTTTAAAAGCCCCTATATTTATGCCACCTCCGGATACATATTCCAACCTCTTTCCACCATTTTCTCTCTCTCTTTCTCTCAACTCTCTTTCTCTCTCTTTTTGTTCTTTGTTCTTTCCACTTTTCTGTCTTTCTCTTTTGCTCGTTCTATCGCGCACATTACGAAAAGCGAGCGAGAACGAAACAATTAAAACGTTGAAACGAGGCTGAGGGTCCGAAGTGAGCGTCCACAGTGAAACGTGGTGTTTTCACACTACCCTTCTCCACTTTCGCACGATCCTTTCGCAGCACTGGTTATACAATAATCTGGAACGCAAAAGAAGGGAGTTTCCCGTTGGTCCTGGCTCTTTAACATGTCTTCCTAGAGATTTCGCGGTATTTTTCCTGTGATTTCAATGGAACTGCACCGAAGTTATTTGTTTCTTATCCTGTTATTTAAATGAAATAATACGTCTATATGATCTATCATTTTTCTTTCCATTTCGATAAATCTTTGAATTTTTATAATGATCATTAGCGAATAAATTCGTTATCGGTCACTTGACTTATCCGATTATTGTCATAATTATCAATTTATAGCACGTGGCGTGATGTTTCTCCTTAAAGATACGACACGAAACTGATGACTCCGACCTCTTTCTATCAAAGGTCTGAAATCTGATGGTAAGATATAGGACGGAAGTATTTCTTTTAGAAAAGAAAAAAAACCTGTTGGCTGGTACGTCGAATGACCAGTCACGTGAGATTTGCAACGTGGCCAACGCGAGGACAAGAAGGAGACATTGTGAAAACAGACTCGCTTTCCGTGAGCCACGCATGAATGTGGGACAGCATGCGGGATTCCCACAGGACTGGTCCTGGCAACCTGCTGTCGTTGGTTTTGCCTTCTGCTTCAATATTGAGCAGATACTGACCAGTCAGTCAGTTTAGATCCTGAGGAATTATTGTAACTATTCCATGTGTGTTCATATCCTTCTTAATCGCATTAAAGAATAATCGAGAATCTCATGACTAAATTCTATTCAATGAAATTATACGTAGATATTTATTAACTTTTATTACCATCGGAATTATTTATTTTAGTATATATCATTTTTAATAATATTATTTAATGTCATTCTTTACAATAATTGACTTTAATTTTGCCTTTAATTTAAAAAAAATCCTAAGGCGAGATTAAAAAGTTAAAACTTTCTAAATAATAATAATATGGAACCATTTAAAAAAATATATATTTATATATGTGTATGTGTATATGATTATTATTATAATGACTGACCGATTTAACAGTGGATTTAACTGGATTACATTATATTTTAATTTTAATTAATTTCTGAAATATATACTCGTTCGAAAGAGATAATGCCACTTTCTTCAGAAAAATTTGTACGATATTAGAAAAAAGATAAATAAATAAATAAATAAATAAATAAATAAATAAGTAAATAAATAAATAAATAAATAAATAAATAAATAAATAAAAGAAGACATGTCGCATTTTCAAAGCAAGATCTCGAATTGTAACTTTCTTGTAACCTGTTTCTCGTCTTAGATTCTTCGAATACCAGTTCGACGGCTTTCCCGAGGCTCAACGACAAATCGATCGAAACTTTGGATGATAGCATAACTTGTCTGGCTGCTCTTCTAGAAATTCATACTGTACTAGTCCGATGACTTTCCCGATCTTGCACTGCGTGTGAACGAGAATTCTGTAAATAGCCTGTAACATAACAATGGAATCCAGTTTCTTATAATTATGTGTGAGGAAATAAAGTAATTTTTTTTAATATACAATTACAACGGCGTGTAATAATAATAATAATAATAATAATAATAATAATAATAATAATAATAATAATAATAATAATAATAATAATAATAATAATAATAATAATAATAATAATAATAACAATATTTAATAATAATAATAATAATAATAATAATAATAATAATAATAATAATAATAATAATAATAATCTAATAACAATTATAACGTCATTATTATTATTCATTATTATTATTACGACCATAAATCATTCGCGTTATACCCTTTTACAATTCTAAACAATTTTTTTTAGTATCTAATATAGATTTTCTTGGATCAACAGTTCACTATAAGAGTCTTCTTCCGTCGGTAGATATTCGTCTTTACCGTGTATTTAAGTATATCCAAAATTGAGTTCGTTTTTGCATTTCTTGGATTAATTAAGAAACTACTTCTGTTAATATTTAAAAATGATAAAATTAATAAGCATATTATAATATTCGATCTAATATCAAATAATTTACCGTAAGATCAATACGTCGTAGCGAAATATTTTCATCGAATCCTCATTTTTATCAAGAACAAAATACGTAATGATCAATTAAGAGTAACAAAAATAGAGTGGACCTTTCTTTTGATAAATCTTTCTTGCAGGATCTTTGTCTCTGGACGGTTCCCCTTATATCCGATAGGTAGTAGGTCTCGTGTACAGCTCTGCGGTGTCTGAAACGTCCACAAAGGACGACAATGCTCATTGTCATGCCTCCGAGGAGAAACTTAAGTTCTCAAAGGCGACAAGTGTACAATTAAGTCGTTAGGAGGACTTCCGGGAACTTGGACGGTACAAGTTTTCTCCGCAGCTCTGAGCTAAGCGTCCGTTAAACGCTTTACAAATTGCAATACCATTCTGCTGAAGAATCCATCATCTTTTATCTCGTATTTTATTTCCCCGTTATCCAACAAAAATTATAACAAAATTATTACCGAAATCTATTTATTATTCATTGCAACGTAGAAAATCTTTACGGCACTTTTTTTTTTTTAAAGCAAATAGTCAATGTGTGTTTGCAAACGTTTAAATTTGTATAATAATATTCCTTGAGCAGATTTTGATCAGTGCGAGAGTGGGAGTTTTGGTGGTTTGAAGGGTGGTGGTCGGTGAAGAAACATAAGGTATGGAACTCGGTGATATGGTAGATGACATCGATTGAGGAGGGATGAGGAGAAGGAGGAGGAGGAGAAAAAGGAAGAGAGAGGAATGTCCGGACGCAAGTGTAGAGTTCGTTCGATTCGATATTCATCTCGAGATTCAATTCAATTTCCCTGTAGCTATCCTACCGGCGTCACAGCGCATCGAGAGTCGCGAGGGGTTGAAGAGGAGGATGTAGAAACGATGTAGGAGGTGGCGGAGAAGGAGGAGGAGGAGGAGAAGGAACTGGAAGTAGTGGAGGTAGGTAGGGTCGCAGCATTCAAAACCACCAGTAGAAGCGGCACCCCTTCGCGTTCGCGAGGAGATAAAACGAACCCTGGCACATAGGCGAGCCCTTACAGCGTCACTCCCACCCTTCACCCTTCTCTTTTCTCCCTCCTTCGTGATACTCCGAGCACTGCCACGATGGCAGAAGGTGTACAACGCCGTCTGGAGGAGAGTAGGTGGAGGAAACTGTTTTCCACTTGGTCTTACTGTACGAAAGCTGCACCTAACCTACGTCGTATCATTAATTATCTAAATTGAAGCTGCCACAGCGCGCCCGAGTGTCTTACATCGAAACTCTCAAAGGATGTTCCTCTCTCTATACTCTCTCTATCTCTCTCTCTCTCCCTCTTTCTCTCTCTCTCTCTCTCTCTCTCTTTCTCTCTCTAACTTTCTCTTAAACACATGTACATACATACACACACACACGTACGTGCGCTCTCACATACATGCACATAAACACAGACACAGACTAAACTCTCTTTCTCTTCTCTATCTTCTGCATCTTGTCTTCTCTTCGTCATGTCTCTCCTTCGAGAATTTCAAGGAAAATGGCAGATGTTCTCGCGGAGGAAGACGACTCCTACGAATCTTCTCCTTCATCCTTCGAAGGTTTCTCAGACGGAAGAATAGAGAATGGAAGAAACTGAGACGGAGAGAGAACGACTTAAAGACATTTAAATTCTTGTCATCGTTTCTTTCTTTCTTCTTCTATTTTTATTTTATCAACAATAATAAAGATAATTCTATTGCCTTTGTAAATAATGATTACTATTATTAGAGTTTTAATGATAAGAAATAGTTTTTTTCATCAATAATTATATGTATTTTAGGAAAGCAAAGCATGGGATTGAATAATCCAATAGAGAGCCAGTGAATAAATGCGAACAGATTTTATTCTTCCTTTTCATATCTGATTCTTCCTAATCAATATCAAGAGAATAGAATACTATTTCTAATCATTATCAAGAGAAATAATTAATATGGAGACAATTCGATGGTAAAATGAATTAATGTATACTTTCACATAGATTGAATTAATAAATTGTCCCAAGTAATTTTTCTTCCTCTCTCTCTCTCTATCTCTCTCTCTCTCTCTCTCTCTCTCTCTCTCTCTTTCTTTCTCTCTAATCTTTATTTCCATTTTACGAATATTTAGTTTTCAAACCATCATTATATATTTCCATGTAGAAAAGATAAGTTTAACGTTAAGAGAGAAGTAAAAAACCAACATTTTTATGTTCATTTCGAGAATCATGATTAAAAGAGATTGGAATTAAAATTCTGCTCAGGACTAAGACATTTGAAAGGTTCTGCTTATCGTGAGAAGACTACCCGTTAGGGGAAGAAAAGGTAGGGAAGGGAGGTTTCCTGAGGTCGCCTCATATCGACGTATTTTAGGCGTTTTCCCCGGGATCGTCTTGCTCGAACGTAGACGAAGACCGTCTCTCCTCCAACGATTGCGTATGTGTACATGTGTGAGTTTGTATATGTGTGCGCGCGCGAATCTCCCTCTTTCTATCCTCCCTCTTCCTAGTCTCCCTGCCCTCTCAACCCTCTACTTCCCCGCGACTAGTGAGTAACGATTTTCCTCCATCTTACCCCGATTCCGGAACACACCCTTGGGGCAACCCCTCGAACACCGTCACCCTCTCGTACTACTCGCGCCATCCTTGATTTCTCTCTAAGCCGTCGCTTCCGTGTTAGATGTGAAACTACGAAAATACAGGAGAAAGAGTCCTTGATTCGTGAAAAGATATTTCGTTCGTTTCTTGATCGACATTGTTACGTTTTATTTCGTTCGTAACATGTATTTATTCGTATTTAAATATATTATAGTTATATTTAGAAAAAAGGATTAGAACACATAGGTTTCGCGTAAATGAAGAAAAAAAAATAAATAAATAAAAGAAAAGGAAAAAAAAAGAATTGATTTCGTTGAAAAAGTAAATTTGAAATTAATTAAAAAGAGATTATCCAGTGAGATACTAGGGAAATAAATTAGAGATCGTTTGAACATTTTATCGGATTGCACGTTTTTCAGTACGATCGAAGGGAAGAAGATCGTAGGATTCTGTGAGATTTTAGCTAAAGAAGATTAATCCATACATGGACCAACTGGACGACTTTAATGGACGATAACGGACTTAGAGGTTTACCCTTTTACGGAGAAACGCGAATCTATGTGAATTTCCTTGACAAAAAAGGAAGAATAAAATCTGTTCGCATTTATTCACTGGCTCTCTATTGGATTATTCAATCCCATGCTTTGCTTTCCTAAAATACATATAATTTGAGTGATGGACAATCTCGCATGTAAACCATTCCGTTGTTAATATCATTACAAAGTAAATCCCTGTAAACGAAAGGAACAAGCTGATTCGCGTTTTCTATGTTATAAAATGTGGGCGTGCATATAAATACAAACATGTATATATATATATATATATATATATATATATATATATATATATACATACGTACGTGTATACTTACACACACACACACACACATATATATATATATATATTACATACCTATAAGACCTGTCCGTCCATTCAGCTTTAAGCGAACGCTTTCGTGAAAGAAAATTTCATAGCTTGCGCAGTTTTCAACCGCTTGGCATGCATATAATCGGAGGGCGGAAGGTGAGTAAAAAACCCGGGGATTCGTCGGTAGAAAAGCGAAAAGTCACACCCACCGGTTCGCGGAGACATCGATGCTCGGTATAAGAATATTCTTTTCTTTCTTCGTGATTTTTCACAAACCCTGATTGATCTGGTTCGAACGGATAACTATTGACGAAATTATTCATTTTCGCCTCGCAGAAATTTTGATCAATGCGTAAAACTAAATTGAGTAGTACAAAGGAAATGTGTATTAAAGTTGCTAAAAAATATTTGTCTACTTTTAGTTAACAATATATATTCTTTGTTAACGAACAAACAGTATCAAACAAACGATGTGACATAGATATGAAACGTTTTTTCTAAAAGTGATAAAAAATCCAATTTTTCAAATAAATTATTGAAAAACTCATTTGTTTTATTTTTATAAATATATTATTATATTATTATATTATGTTTGATTATATTATAATACATCTCTTAAGCATACGTAAATGTACTGTGCGTATATTTTTACGAATTTACAATAATATACTTGTATGATATAGATATGAAATGTGTTTTTCTAAAAGTGATAAAAAATCAAATTTTAAAATAAATTATTCAAAATATTATGTTTGTTATATTTGTTTTATTTCTATAAGTATATTATTATCTTATTACATTATTATACATATATATATATGTATCATGCATATATTTTACATAATTTACAATGATATATCCATACAGCGAAATTTTCGATCGTGTCAAATCTTCTAGATATAAAATCTATGAGTATAGAAATTATTCAAAAAGAGTAAAGAACGTTCCACTGGATGAAACTATAAAAATTTGAGGATAGCACGTATCGAGAATTTATCTCATAGATTATATCTTTCCCTCAATTGTAACGTGACTTGTTATTAGAAACACGTCTTCGTTCTTGAACCCAAGTTGTACGATTCGTGCCAATCTTCTGTCGTATCATATGGTTTATCAAAATTTCTCTCTCTCTCTTTTCTCTCTCTCTCTCTTTCTCTCTATCTCTCTCTCTCTCTCTCTTTCTCCTTTTTCTCTCTCTTTTTCTCTCTCTCTCTCTTCTTCTTCTCCTTTTGTCCTTATTATAATGTTATATTTTGGAGGATTCGTCGCGATCGGTGGTGCAGTAGACGGTTGCTATAAAAAGAGACTCGTTCGAGAGAGGTATAGTTGGGATGGAAAGAGAGAAAGATATAGAAAGAGGAAAGATACATGTGTGTGTGTGTGTGTATATATAGATAGACTAGGGTGGAAGACCGAAAGAGATATGAGAGGTGGAGTGGGGTGGTATAATCCAGGGTCTCGTCTCGAAATACCCAGCAAACGAGGATGGTAAGTAAATACATAGGTAGGTACGTCAGACCGGTGACGCGCGGCTTCTCCGTTCTGTATCTCTCCTTCTTCCTCTTTATCGTTCCGTCTCCTTCTAGATTTCTCGAGACGCGGCGAAGGAGTGACTAGAAGGAGAACTATAGGATATCCAGAAGAGAAACGACAGACGACTTCGCACGTGCGACGTGAACACCCACACATTCGCGAACGGGAGAGAAATTCTGACGCGAAAAGCAGCCACGTCTCTGCTGATTACACGAGATGAGCCTCGTGGGTGGTGTTGCCTTGCTAGTTAGACTCGAAGCTTCCTTGGAAACCCGACTATATTCGGTCTTAACGCGTTTCCAAGCGGGCCGGAGAAGGCGAACGAGGATGAAAAGGGGTGTACGGTAGGAGAGAGGAAGGATGGATATTCGCTGGCGGCGTCTGCCGCGAGCTTGCCGCGGTTCAAGGGGGTGGTGGAGGTGCACGAACGCGGTCTCTCATGTTTCTCATTTCATTGTGCTGCCTCCCTTAGAAACCCAAAGGCGTACGTAGACCCGGATGGATGGTGGCAGCGGGTGGAACGAACTTGGAAGGAGGAGAACTCAAGCTTTTGGAAGGAGGGTACCGACACCCCCCTCTAATCCCCGCTACACACCCGTACCTACCTACTTCGACTCCTAAGGTACCTTCCTTCAAAAGGGGGTTGAGGTCGCCTCCGCGCTCTGAGATCTCATACATACATTAACGTCGCTTGTCAGGCGTACCGAGCCACCCTGTAAGACTTAAGATACCGCCCGAGAAAGGGAGAACCTCCGTCTTCTCTACTCATCTTCCTTCATCCCTCCTCCTTCTGCTTCATCTCAAACTCGGCTCGCTCATCCTCCTTCCTTCCTTCCTTCCTTACTTGCTTCCTTCCTTCCTTCCTTCCTTCCTTGCTTCCTTCCTTCCTTCCAACCGCGTCTCTCCGACTCGTTACTAAAACCACCCCCTGCCTTGGGAACACCCGCTTCGTTTCCTTGAAAATGGCTGCCGTGAGCGCTCAGTTTCCATTTGCATCTGATTACGCCTTTTATACTGTCTTCCCATTATCGTCTTGGAAACTCCTAGATTTCGTTACGAACTATTACTCTATTGTTTCTTCCAATATAAGCGTATCTTTTGTATTTTTAATCGATTTTATTGTAAGATAATTATGTTAAATTTTTAGTTATAAGTCAAGTAGTAAAACAAGATGCTTTGAATGTAAAGTTCTAACAACTGAAACTATAAATTATCATTAAAGTAGTGAATTAACGAGGTCTTAGTGTATAAATTATCCATTTATATCTTACTGTCTTCTCTTCTGACACGTTTGGATAAACGGAGTTCTATTATAACAAGAATCCCCCTGGATATGCAAGGATTCGACGTGTAACCAGAGTATTTGCTATGGATAGATATATAGTTTTCGCCTACCGAGATTTAAACACTCTATATAATTTAATATATACACCTTTGAAAAGTTTCACTTACATATTATCAAAGAAAGATTCGTTCATTCTCCTGACATACATATGTATCAATTCTAATTACTAAATTCGGTAAGCAAGGCAACTATCCAAATTGGATAGGAACTGGGAAAGTTTATTGATACAGATCTTATGTCAAGGGAATGCGTAGCAAAAGGAATAGTGAAATGTGACCCACCTCATCAACTTAATCGACACATTAACGAGATTAGAGAACTTATTAACATTTGTTCAGGTCGTAGTTATGTCTTTGATTACAGATATTCTATCTTATCGTATTCTTCGTTTTCACGGTGGAAATATATCACATTAATGGAAAATACGGTCCTAGGGTGAATGTTCTTTGTGATAAATACATTTGATCTTCATCGTTTCTCTAAGTCTAGTCAATGGAAGAGGCTGGAAAGCCGTTGTTACGAAGGGTGGAAGTTTGAGACGAAGGAGCGATAATATTACCACCCCAGCAAGTGGTAGCTTCGGAGAACAGGGTACGGCATGGTGGTACGAGGGGTGGTTACGGGGGGGTAAGGGGTACGCAAGTTGTCGAGGGTGGCTTCACGGAACGGCATAATATACATAAGTGTAGTTTGTGTTGGCGCTGGCAACGTCGATGCGGTGCACGCTCTCTCGCACCCTTCTTCCCTAGCCTCTCACCCTTCTTCTTTCCACCCCCCGCCAAGACGCCCAGCCACTGCTTGCGATTGGTCGACATTATTCAAAATGGCGTCTTCGCCACATAAGATCCGTTTTATTAGCATACCAGGAAAGGAGACGAGCGGTCCCCGTTCTCTCGATGACTTGCGAAAAATCTTTCCGGTTGTCCTTACTATCACATACAATCGATATTTTTCTATTTATTCGACATATTATTAATAAAATTATGATTTCCGATCAAAGTACCCCAACTTTTTATTATTTCAATAAGATTTCGAACCATATACGACACCTTGAGATCCCTTTTCCTGGACAAAACTTTCCAGATGCTGCTTTTAAGCCGTTGCCGTTTGTCTAGGAAGGTATAGAGGGTGAGGGAAGACCGGGGGGGTCTAGTCGTGATGTTGAATCCCAGGAGCCGTGGCTGTTCAGACGGAAACTTTCATTACTACACCGAGGAATATATTCGTCCTTATATAACTTCTACCATATGGCGAAGCAACGTAAATTCTAGAGGAAGATTTCCTTCGTCGATAATATTACAACGAATTCGGTGACGTATTATGAAGTATCTTTATTATTGCGCTTAATACATAAACATAGCTGTGTTATCTCTCGTTTGTAAGAACGAAAGAAAAATAATCGTTTCACCGATTATGATGTATTTGCATGAGACGAATTATATCTGAAAAAAAAACAAAAAAAAAAAAAGAAAATAAAAAATAAAAAATAGGAATCGAAGAAATAAAATTTAATAAAGGGATTATAAGAATCCTAATTGTTATTTAAAATCGATGATCAATTAAAAGTTATTAAATAGTGATTATTATTAAAAAACGTTACGATTAATCCAACAGTGAAGTTCTGCTCTGATAAAAATTCGTTTTAACACGGTCAAAGTTAAACGAACCGTTTGAATTACGCAAATTATGGAAATCCATGTAAATTTGCTATGACTTCCTGTGGTTCGAGGATCAATGTATTCTTGTTTTACAAGAACGAAGTAAAGAATATATTCTTTTTTATGGTTGTGAGGTCAGGTCGGCCTTTTATATTCTTTTCTTTCCTTTCAAGGATAAAAAAGAGGATGTCTGTCCGTCTCATGGATGCCCTTGAGAAAAAACGAAAGGAGAATCACCAAAACTTAGCAAATAAGAGACGAACGATTTGAGAATTCGTCTTTTTGCTTGGTACGACGAGTAAACGTGTAGTTAGCTAGCTATATATACTTATACTTTATTGTCAGAGACCCAACGATGATATCCTGCGGGAACTCGCGACAGGACCTCCGCTACGAAGGACGACTGTACTCAAGGGAAACCTGTTCGTTTCCTCTCCTCACCTCCACAAGTCCCTCTATCGACTAGGAGGGTCCTTTTTGATCAAAACAAGTATATCGAGATAGCTACGTAGCAATCTTCTTTCCATGTATAGGTAGATACTTGCATTTGATTTAAACATTTTATAAACGAGAACTTGATTTCTCACGTTCCCTCCGAACGTGTCTCAATGTACATGATATCGTGAGAAAGAATTTAGTACATTTGTGATGTTAAATAGTTGTATCTGGACAAAAAATATCAAGATTAAAAAATGATTCAGACAAATATTAATATTTTTAATTAAAGTTAATCTTATTTGATGGAATAAAAAGGAGGGCTCATTAAAACGGTAATATTTTTTCTTCCTCTAAGATATATTTCTTCGGTATGTGAGAAAATTGGAATTAAACTATTTTCTCTTCGAAATTATTCTTATTTCTTTTTTTTCTTTTTTTTTGTTTTAATATAAAAATACTTACTATCAAGGAAATATTCAGAAAATATATTTTTAGAAATATCATTACATTCATCATTAGTTTGTTATACATTGTAAAAAAAATGCAAGATAAAAAGCCGAAAGTATAACTTGAAAAGAATGACAGTTATATACATGTCCAGACGTTGTTAAACTAGTTCGATTGTAATGGCAACATCGAAGGAATTTCTAGGAGAAGAGGTAACATTTTCCCACCGCTGACCAGTGGTCAAGCAATATCAGAGACCCTTAAAACCGGCATATAACGAGCGATAGCAAGGAGAAGGAGAAACAGTCACACCGTGGGTAACATTGAAAAAGGCTTTATGGAAACAAGTCCTTCGAGTTCAAGTAGAAAAACTGGTCTCCTTATTATTTTGTTGTATATTATTTCTTTCTTTCTTCTTAGTCTCTTGTATGTCTAGAACTAGTCAGATCAGAATGACGCTGAATCAAAATCACCTGAGAATGGGACATTAAAAAATAAATTTTTTATAACGTCGATTTTTGTTGGTTACGGTGGCCAACATACCTACATATCTACCAAGAACGAACTGTCAGTGGCGAGTTCGAGGCTAGACAAAATCCCATTCGAACATTACGGAAGTTCGAGGTTCGTTTGTCCGTATGTAGTAACAACACAACAAGCATATATATATATATATATATATATACATATATATATACATATATATATATATATATATATATATATATATATATGTATATATAGACCGCGTGTAACACAACGAACTTTGATTACCGTAATTAATCCCAGGTAACTCGCCAAATCGGATTTTTCAGTTAGGAGAAGTGCGGCTGCCTCGCGGGGCTTGGAAATCCGCAGTTTCACGACGGTGGTTGTCAACGTGGAGGCGTCAGGAAACGTCTCCGAGACAATTAGCGAAGACTACAGGACCAGCAGTAGGGTTAAAGGCAGTAGTAGCAACGTCGTCGTCGTCGTCGTCGTGCAACATCGTTGTGGTACGGTTGCTTCTCTCAGAACTCTTCCTCCCTCTCCTCCTTCTCTCTCTCTCTTTCTCTCTCTCTCTATCTCTATCTATTCCTAAATCCACCTTATCCACGCTCTACCCTCGTAGCTTCGTTCCAACGTTTCCCCATCGCGCATTCACATGTCTCGTAACATTAATAATGCGAGAGAAGAGCTAGTCGAGACTCGTGTCTTACCTACCACCTCTTTCTCTCTCTCTCTCTCTCTCTCTCTCTCTCTCTCTCTCTCTATTTCTATCTATCTATCTATCTCAGCATCTCTGAAACTCAGCTCTCCTTCTCCGTTTCCTCCAGTCCATCTTCTTGCTTCTACATCTCCTCTTCTTGGTTCTACCTGCAGACATCGGGACTAGACTGCAACGAACTTGGAACTGGAAGTAAGTTCTCGAGAACCTAGATGGAAATTGACGTTAATGTGCCTCGAAAGCAACCACCAACACCCCTCTCCGCAACCCGTTTCCTTTCCTTTCCTCCTATCCGCCTCTTGCGATCATCTTCGCTTGAAAGAACCAACTCCTAGCGGATGACGGTACGTTGCTCGACGAACTGCGACATTCTACGTTCTTGCTATCTTGCTTCGTAGCTATCTTTGAACTATCAACCGTATCCTTTTGACGGAATATTAAGCAAAGTAGAAAACTTAGTCTTCATTAATTGTACAAATAGGTATATATATATTTTTTTATTCTGGGATATTAAGCTGAGAAGCGATAAAAGATCTAACGTTTATTTTATTATTAAAATTATTTCATTAGGATTAAAATTGACGAGAGTGGTATATTTTATTGTTAACATTTTTTTAATTTAAAGAATTTAAACGACAAGACTGTTGATCGTCAGTAATTTCTATAATTACTTGCATCATTAATTTCAATAATTACTTTATTTCTTTTCATAGATCTCGCACAGAAGATTCAAGTAAAATTGAATTATTGAAATATTTTAACGTCATTGCATTGAAACGTGAACGATGTAAAATCGTCGTTAGTTAGCAACAAGGGAAAGGGTCAAAGGTTGTCGGTAACTATCGAAAGAAGCTACAGGAGGAAACTCGAGGAGGTAGTTAAGGACGTTATGGCGTTGATGGATAGTGCTCGAAGTCGATGCAACGTGAAGAATCTTTGATCGATTTCTTGTTCGGTCTACACGATTATGAGGAGTTACCAGACGATGGAAATTTAGTTAGTTGCGTCGTTACCGAGTTTGAAGCCTCGCAGATTCCCCTGCAGTTAGAGGGTACCTGAAATCTTGTCATCGCATTATGTACGCTCTGCATGGATTATAGGCGCTTTCGAGAAAAACTTAATCACGGATGAGTAACTATGTATATTTACGTCTATATTAAGATGAAAATTATAATTATCTACGTTAGTATAAATTTTTATGACAATTATTTTTTTTTTTTCTTTTTTTCCTAAGATCTAATTAACCAATTCAATTATATTTCTTATTACTATTTTATAAATATAACAATGATAATATATATATATATATATATATATATATATATATATATATATATATATATTCGAATGAAAAAACGAAACGTCGAAAGTAATTAATATTTTCTCGTAATAATAAATCTAAAGGAATTCGAACGACTTATAGAAGGGTCGCGCTCACCGGAAGAAAAGAAAATTTTATAAGTACGAGATCATATAGGTATCACACCGAGAGTAAAGATAGGGTGAGTTTCGAGAGACGGTGAGTAATTTATCGATCAGTGGTTCGCCTTTCGCACTCGCGACATGCCATTGGCCCCCTTAAAGGTTCCCGAAAGGCGAAGAAAAGCGTTCGAGCGTTCGGGCCAATGGCCGCTCGCGAACGTACTCTCCTCGTTGCTCTTTTTCCCGTCCACCTCGGATTTTTCCGCGTCGCGATGTGCGGCGGGTCTCTAAGAAAGCCGGCGAGTTGGGCAGCGAATAGTGGCAACGCAAAAGCATCAAGCCGTTCTACGATTGGTCGAACTCGGAGCGTCTTGACGCCGCCCCTCGAGGAACACCCGGGAAAACAGGGCTCGTCCTCCCTCCTCCTCCTCCTTTTCCTCTCTCTCACACTCTCTCTCTTTCTTTCTCTGCCTCTCGTCCTACGATTTTCCACTCTCTCATGACGAGTCTCTCTCTCTCTGTCTTTCATCTCGTCTCTCTCCATCTTTATTTTATCCATTTATCCATCTTCCTTCTCCGCTTTCTTCCGCCTTTCCCCGTTGCACTCCGGTCTCTCGTCTTGCCAGTTACCATCGTTGCTGCTCTATGCGGAAAGAGAGGGTTGGAGAAGGGGTAAAGCTATACCTAGAGAAAAGAGGAACGAAGAGCGAGGAAGAGGAAGATGAGGTGGAGGTGGAGGCTGGAAACTCGAACTCCGAGGCAGCTGAGCACGCCGGCGCTTCCTCAGATATTAGATTTTACAAGGAGCGTGCTGGGATTTTCGAGGGGTTTCCAGGCGAAGGAAGTGGAGGAAAGAGGAGGAAGAGGAGAAGGTGGAAGAGAGGTGATGGAGGAGATGGGTAGGTCAGGTGGGGAAGTCAGGTCGCACACCATCGTTGGGGGTGGGATAAATATTAATTACGTTCCTAAGGGTTGCCTGCGGCTACGTACCCTTATACTTCGTCCACGTATATATTCCTACGTTCCAATGTTCCTACTCGCGCGCGCGAAATCCCCGCGAATCTCTCTTACTTGCTTACGAGGCCTTCTTATCGATCGCCACCCCTCCCACGCACCCCCTCTCCCTCCCCCGCCATCCCTTACAACTTCTCGCGATTTCGTACACCAACCCCTTTACGTTTTAACTTAACTAGCATAACGTAATACGATTTCGTAAAACGTTACTACGAGCCACTGGACGATCCCACAGACAAAAACCTGTTTGAAACTTTGCGAGCTGCTTGAATTAACGGAGATGAGGTGGGAAGGGAAGGAGATGGGGAAAACGTTAATTCCTAATTATTTCGATATCCCATTTCGAGGTAAACGTGTCTTCTCGTACGACGTGTACTCGATTGAAATCTCTATTGAAGGATACTTTAATGAAGTGCATTAAATAAGCGCTAAATAAGCCAGCCTCAGTTGAGGACGAGCAAGTGGACGGGTGGTAGGAGGGGGGATGAATGGGAAAAAAAGAAAAAAGAACAAGAACGACTGAAACTCCTCGTACGAGGAGTAGGACACACGTTT
>NC_060964.1:1021570-1116570 GCF_910589235.1 Vespa crabro
ATAGTTTCAACGAAAAGAAATATTTTACTGACTTAGTTATACTCAATGCGTGCCTTTAAAGGGGGAATGATTATTTCAATTGTAATTATATCGAAGAAAGAAACCGATCAATGATTAATACAATCTCAATTGATCTTATAATAGTCACATAATATTAAGACAGGTTTTTTGGTCTTAAATTGTCTAAGACAATACTGAGCGTTAGAAACGACTTGAAGGTCTGATTTACAGAGCTGTTAACGTATCTGATAAAATACAACCTGTCCCATCGCTTTTATTGCAACCATTCTCCGCAGTTTCGAAACGTAGATTTCTCCATGTGAAACATTTCTGTTTCCCGTCTTGCCGGTACCTATCGAGTATTTCGAATGACTTGGTAAAGTAATTTCAATTGGCCCGCTATTCGCATTCCACTCGATTCATTCATTTAAGCCGAAATTTTTGACCAAGCCAATTGTCTGAGGGGTGTAAATGGAGTTAGGCGACTGGTCCTCTGTCTTTCTCTTTCTCTATTTCTCTCTCTCTCTCTTTCTTTCTCTCTCTCATTCATTCTCTATCCCTCGCGATTTAATTCACTTTGATCTTACCGCTGAGTTACCACCGGTGTTGTAGAAACCTCTGATTCAAATCCGAAAGGTAAGATTAACTCAGCTACGCGATATATCGTTCATGCTTGTTTCGTATGATTCGATTATATATATTATATCCTAAATTGTAAGAATCCATAAGAACCATCGATGAGGTGGTTAAAATTTTCTCGTAAATTATTTTTATATTTTTGAAAAAAAAAGAAAAATAAGTAAAATTAAGAAATAAAATTTCAATATCAACTTGTATAACCTCAAGTAAAGGAATGAATGAATGGTTTTAAATTAGATTATTTGAAGCAAAATAAGATTGTGGGATCAAATAAAATAAAAAATTAAATTTGCTCAAGTAACTTTTAAATATCGTACAAAACGTATAGTTTATGTTTTATATATACTTAATATAGATATTTTGTTCATAAATCTGTTCTACGTATCATCAAAAAAAAAAAGAATGCTGAGAATAATAAACATGTTTTTATCGTATGGAGTAAAACTGTGTCGAACCAAAAAGAAATTAAAGTAAGTTTAGAAAAAGGAAGAAATAATTCTGTTTAAGAAGAATTTCTTCGTAACGGTTAACGAGTCGCAGCACGGATTCTCGTACGATCCTTTAAAATATTTAGTGGAGGTGGTCCTCGGTTGTGGAGGAGCACAACCTCCTGGAATAGGTGTACTACGAGATGCACGGTGGGGTTTGCTAGCGGAGGAGAGACTCATCCAAGTTGGCAACTTTCGGTCGTATTAGCTTTTGTATATATATTACCTCATTTGCGAGAGGAAAGCTTATACTTCTGCCCCCTGTAGACACTACATAGATATATATGCACTCACCCACCGCCTTCCCTTACAATATACTCGTGCAAGTGTTCTGGTTATATTCCACGTTTCGTGAGACACGTCGACTCCCGTTGCGATGAGAAGAACGCCAAAAACTATGAAAAGAGGGGGAGAGAGGGAGGGGAGTGGGGGGAGATGGAGAAAGACCTTTTTACTATAATTCCACATGCAAAGCACGATGATGTTGGAATAGTAACGAGCGATTTAACGGAGTTTCCCTAGAGATAAGCAATTATCGTGTTGTAGAAGTAAGAAGAAAAAAGTAAAATGTAAAAATAATGAAACGTTTTTCGGTGCTGGACAAATTGAGACATTACACATGTACGAGAAAGAAAGAGGGAGAGAAAGAGACAGAGAGAGAGAGAGAGAGAGAGAGAGAGAGAGAGAGAGAAAGAGCGAGCTAAGGAAATATATCGTAGTTGGAACGCATCTTTGCATTATTGCGAGGATTGTTTTGAATCATAGTGCGCTTAGGTAGGATTATCCTCATGCATCTCTTTGGACAAGTTGAGCGAAAGTAGAAAAGGAGCAATGGTGAAAATGAGGATTGCGAGATTCTAAAAGAGAAAAGTGTATAAAGAGGAAAAGAGTAGTATTCGTTAGTGCAGATGCTCGTATATGTGTACTTGACTAGATATAAGCGTTTGTGGGAGGTGAAAGAGGTGGAAAAGGTGGAGAAGGAGAAGGAAAAGGAGGATGAGGATGAGTAGGAGAAGGAGGAGCAGGAGGGAGCACATCGCCTTCGAGCAAGTATTGCCCGGTTGTCAGATAGTAGGTAGGGTCGTGGAAGGAGAGAAGGTACCTACGTGGAGGTTAGGTTGGAATATAGTTTAAGCTAGACGAATGAGTTGGTGGGTGGGCTGGAGGCAGAAGAGTGAACCGAGGCGGGTAGTTTTGCCTGGGTAGTACCCCGGCGCTCTGCCACCCTTTCAACCACCCCCAAGCCGCCTCACGACCACCCTCGGTTACTACCACTACTGCTGCTGCTCCAGCACTTTCTCTCTCTCTCTCTCCCTCTCTCTCTCTCTCTCTATTTCTCTTTCTCTCTCGCTCTCGCTCTCTCTTACTTTCTCTTTCCCTCTTCCTCTCTTTCTCTCCTCCACCTTCTCGACGACGCCATACCCTCGCTCATAATATCCTGCACGTCAGACTTTGAAAACTCCAACAATTTCCTCCTGCCGCCTGGTTGGAGAGCCGCGAGGGGTGGACGGGGACGGCCGGGGCTCCGGGGGTTGCTTCTGCTCGCTCTCTCGTGGAGATGGTTCCAGGCTGCCGCCGCCGCCGCCACCACCGCCGCCACCGCCACCGCCACCACCGCCTTCTCTCTCCTCTCTTTCTGCCGCCACCCCGGAGCTCCGATACCGGGGGTTGAGATGGTGGCGAACCGACGGTGCGAGGGAGACGAGTTTCGAGTTTATATAAAGTTCGGGCCACATCAATAATTATAAGTAGAGAGCCGAGGCAAGATGGCGCACCCGACTGGTAAACCCCATCCTCCGATTTACCTCAACACCCACCCCTCCCTACCGAGTCATTATTCAAGACATCCTTAATTCCTCCTCCTCCACCTCCTCCTTTTC
The DNA here is from genome assembly GCF_910589235.1 of Vespa crabro. Lineage (NCBI taxonomy): Eukaryota > Metazoa > Arthropoda > Insecta > Hymenoptera > Vespidae > Vespa > Vespa crabro. Next base: position 1,024,578 of record NC_060964.1, read on the forward strand.
CTCCTTCTACTCCTATTTCTTCTTCTTCTCTCTGTACCTCCCTTTGCCTCTCTACTCTCCAACTTTCCATCATTATCTCTTCGTTTCATCCCCTTACGTCGTCTTCAAAACTGCTTCGAAGCAGTACGCAAATTTCAACGTCGATTCAATCCTTCTTTTGCATCCCTTAGTCCGGTTCTCTTCTGAAATTTCAAGCAAATAATAATCTTAGAATAAAACGTCATTTACTTTATCTTAAATTATCCAAATTAATTTTTCTATGATTTAAAATTATGAATTGGATAAAAAAATCAGATTTATCGAAAAGTAACGAATGGTGAAATATTCGTTGTTACATTGTCAGAAACGATCGGCATATTTCTCAAGCATATTTAAAATTTTAACAAAGATATACTAAGCGCTAAGTCATTAAACTTCTCGCGGGGGGAAAATAGAAAAAACAGGAGGGGAAAATGATGGAGGTTGCCTTGCTTTCTGGCAAAGATGACGGTTGATTAATGTCGAGGGTAGTTTCTTACCCTCTCTCACTCTCTCTCTCTCTCTCTCTCTCTCTCATTCTCTCTCCCACTTTCTCTTTCCCTCCCGTTCTCTCTCTCTCTCTCTCTCTCTCTCTCTCTATCTCTATCTCTATCTCTCTCTTTCTTTACTGATTTGCTATTTTCAATCCTAATACCAAGCTTTACATCAGGTAACGTACAATACCATTAACATAATGCATTCATAGAACACAATAAATGACTTAATTTACTTATTTACTCGATTATAAATTCTTTTTGATTTTGTGTTCGGTTAAACAAATATTAAATTGCAATTACTTTTCAATTTCTCGATTTGAAGTCTTATAATTTGTATTAAAAGTATTCACATATTGACCATGTTTATAAATTTTAATGTTTTATTAAATAATGTAACTTAATGCAATCGGTGATGTATCCAATGACACGGGTTCGTTTCCTTTGGTATCCAAAGTATGGCTTCTTTTAGTTTCTATAGAAGGGATGGCAAGTACGGGATTAATAGACGAACAAATTAGCGCAAAGTTTGGGTAGAGAGCCGCGTGCACCCGCGGCACTAATCCCGTGCATTAAAAGTTAACGGCGAGCTGGCGCGGCCCGTGTGTCCTTCCTGGCATTAGATTTCTGAGTTTCCCGGCCGAGTTAGGGCAACACCAGATCTGCGTTTCAACTGGAAACTACGTTAGGGACAGATTCGAACCGATCCCCCACCCATTTGCTCACTCGATGTATATATGTATGTACGTATGTATGTATACATGTATATATGTATACATGTATGTACGTACGTATGTATGTATGTACGTATGTATGTACGTATGTATGTATGTATGTATGTATGTATGTATGTATGTATGTATGTATGTATGTATGTATGTATGTTTGTATGTATATATGTATGTGATATTCGTGCTGGACAGGTTCGATGTCGAGAGGTTCCAGGACGACTTGAGAACTACAATATATCTCTTTTGCTTAACGTAGCTTTGATGGTGAAAATTTTTCTTTTAACTTTCGTCATATAATATAATATCCTCGTTATAATCCGTATGGAAAGGGGATAATGAGAGAAAAAATAATATATATATATATATATATATATATATATATATATATATATATATATATATATCTGTATATATGCATATATGCATATATTATAATTTGTAGGCAAACTTAACGATTCAAGAAATATCAGAAAAAACAAGTAAACAAGCGAGATATATCTAATTAACGTCATTTAATAATTTACAAAAGGTTCTCCGTAACACCTGTGGAATATCACTGGATATATAGTCAAAGAAAAAAGAAAAAGAAAAGCAAAGAAAAAAGAAAAAGAACATGTAATTGCTTCGGTTCGGTCTTTGTGGATGGAAGGACGGATCTGAGAGAAAAAAGTCCTGGGTGGTCGAGTGCCCAAGCAAAAAGGAAAAAGCGAGGATGAGCAGGAGCAAAGAGAACGTGGAGAAGGAAAAAAAGAAGAATCGTGTGCAAGCGGCCACAGGAAGGGTGAGAGAACTGCGCTCAATTTAGCAGCCGCGGAAAAAAGGAACGCGGGAAAAGACGGGAAACAGCTTAACGGGGTTAAAACCACCCCTTTCGGTGGCCAGAGGTAGGAGGTAAAAAAGCTAAGCGGCGTTTTATAGACCCAACAAACGGCCCGCGTATACCTACCCGAGTGCCAACCCCGTTTTTACACCCTCGTTGGAAATTAGAGGCTTTTTGTGCTAAATATACCCCTTTCTCCTTCCACCTCTCTCTCGCTCTTTCCCTTTTCTCTTCCTTTTCTTTCCTCTTTTTCTCATCCTATCCTTTCTCTGCTATCTTTCTCTCTTTTGCCTCGAGCTCGTATGGCGACCAGTGAATCTCATATTAATTTTACATCCCTGTAAATCCGACGTTTACTACGAATACCAACCTGACACTCTTCTTAATTATATCGTTTACGAAAAGGATATAGTTAATTTGTTATCGAATCTTTTTATTTAATATTCGATAGATATTCGCCCGTAGAAATTTTCATGTTAATTTTGGAATATAACTTTGTCAGGAGTCACATTCGACGAAATAATTCGTTTTTCTCGTTTTATCGTTGTCAAATAAAATGACGGTGATACGTGACGGATATTTAATGAAATTTTTGAGATAACATTGACGACGGTTAAAATTAAATATATCAAAAGTGTGGGTAAAAGAAAAAATATATTTCTTTCAATATAGAACGTATCTTTTATCTACTCGTATTTAGGAAACTTCCTGGATATTGAGATCCGCTTCAGTATAGCGAGAGAGGGAAAGAGAGAGAGAGAGAGAGAGAGAGAGAGAGAGAGAGAAAGAGAGAGAAAGAGAAAAAGGGAAAAGTACGAAGGGATCCTCCAACGGAGTCAGTTTCCGGTAAAGCGGATTTGAGAATCTCCTTGGTAGGTCTAAGTGAAAATAAAACGGTCGACCAGTCAGGCAAGAGAGTGTGAAACGAGGGTGGCATTTCTCCCACATAAATTAGCTGGTAGGAGTAAAATGCAAAACATTCGTTCAAACCGCAGTTCAACACAGACGAGATCGGTCACGTTGCGGCTTTGTCCATCCGAATTTGCCTCGGGGATAGGTTCATCCCTCGCATCCTTGATCTTCTCCTACCCCACGATATCACGTATTTCGAGAGATCGCCATATTATGATTCAAAAAAAGACAGACATATGTGGCTTATCTCGTTGGTTCACGCGTTTCCTTTATTTTCTCATTGACTTTTATCGTTAATAATTAATTAACAAAAATCGTATTACGAATCTATTTTCGTTCTTTACAGTTTACTATAAGAAAGGGTGCATTATCGAATCATTGAAAATATTGGTGATGCCAGTGCATTTTTGGGTTGAATTCAAATCGGATGGAACGGAACATCTCTGGACTTGAAAAACGTACAAATGAAAGAGAATGATGCTAGAGTACGTTGAATTTTACATTTATCGAAGAGCATACCGTGTCTCGAGTAGTGCATACCGTTTCCATTCTTCCAAGTGCCAAACCGAACGACATATCCGTTTTCCCAAGTAATCTCGCGGCGCTTCGGGCGATTCTCAAACAATTCTATACATCTCGAGTGTCGGAAGTGGCTGGGGCTATAAGGAGAGGAAGAGATAAAGTAAGAGAGCGAGAATAAGAGAGAGAGAGAGAAAGAGAGAGAGATAGAGATAGAGAAAGGGAGAGAGAGAAAGAGAGAGAGAAAGAGAGAGAGAAAGAGAGAGAGAGAGAAGAAGCGTGGCTGCGCGTTCGTACGAAGGAGCGAGCGAAGCGTATAGGAGGAGGTGAAGGTAGGTGAAACAGACAATACACCTTCGCGGTGGGTGGCTTATCTAAGAGTCCATGGCGTAGCCTCGGGGGTGCAGTAATAACCGGGAGGGCGGGCTGATACCGGGCTAAGAAATGATAACGGCACTCGCAAGCCAGCCACCATTTTCGAGTTATATTGCCTCGAAGCCTGCAGCAAGAGAGGCGTCCGTAGAGAAAGAGAGAGGGAGAGAGGGAGAGAGAGAGAGAGAGAGTGAGAGAGTGAGAGAGAGAGAGAGAGAGAGGGCCGAGGAAACGAGAGGAGAGAGAACTACCGTCGGTATCGCTACCACTTACAACCTACGAAGTCCTCCTCTTCTTCCTCCCCGTACCTCAGAAGCAACCCTATACAACGTAGTCCTTCCTTGCTCGTTTGAATCGGCCGCTATCTGAGCTCCCACCTACTCCATACGAAGCGATACGCTCTGATGGTATAACCCTCGAGCTTTCCTTTTTTATTACCAATCATTGAAGATAATTACAAGGTAATAATCTCTCCTTGGTCTTCATTCAGGAAGAAATTCATCTTTCTTATTAAAACAAATAAACGAACGTTGAAAAGAATAGGAAGTATGTAATATCAATATATCGAAATGATATACCTGAGTAATATATGTACATATCTATGTATATATGTATTTATGTATGTATGTATATATGTATGTATGTATGTATTTATGTATGTGAACAATAACGATGAGCTCTCTACACACACATTTAAAGCCATTTCGATAGTTCGGAGGTGAGAGCATTTCGCGTTTCACCTTCAAACCTTCGTTGTCGTTTCGATTCGCCCTTAGGGAATATTGTATACATCGCCAGGTAGGTAAGTACCTACCTAGCTAGCTACCTACCTTCCTACCAACTTACCTACCTACCAACCAAGGAGAAACGCGGCGCGTTTCCTTCGAAATGCAACGATATTCGATTCCTTCGTGCGGCCCATGAATTTTCCTTTCTAGCTTCGATCCGATACAATCCGGCGCCGTTATCGTTTGGTTCGTTGTTCAACCGATTCAGAGTATCGAGTCGGTACGCGGGATACATTGCCTCGAGGAATTAATCTCAAAGATCGTAAGGTGCAACCGAAACTTTGTGGTCTTCCTATCACGGACATCTTGAAATACCGAATGGAGGTTAATTGAAAAATAACAAATACATTAAACAGAATTATTATATGACAAATTGAATATAAAAAAACTTATCGTTAATGTTGATCATTTTCGATCATTTCCGATCTGCATGCAATAAAGAGTATCAATAAGAATTTAAGAGGAAATTGATCGGTGATTCTCTTCGATTTGGAAATGGCAAACGAAGGAGGCGTTTTAAAAGGAACCGGCCTCAAATGAGGTCGCCTCGACTGACTGATGACGTCATTACTGTCAGGCTTAATGAAAATTTCCGGAAAGTTACCGCTCGGCCCGACTGCTGACGCCATGTTACCATCTCGTGCACCATATATGCGCGGGGGGAGGGTGGAGGTGGTGGTGAGGTGGGAGGGGGTCGAGAAAGAGGAGGAAGAGAAGGAGAAGGAGGAAGAAGGGTAGAGGAGTGGAGAGGAGAGTTGCGCCCGCGAGCGAACGAGAAATTTTACGAGAATTTCCGAGACTAATTTCTCTGGCGCTTTGCGCTCCAGGCAGGCGGGCGTCGTTAATTTCTGACGTTAATTGCTAAACCTAAAGTTTCTAGAAATTTCCTGGGCGCTTCTAACCTCACTTCTACCATTCTCTCTCTCTCTCTCTCTCTCTCTCTCTCTCTCTCTCTCTATTTCTCTTTAGCAAGCGTTCGCCCGAGCCGATCTCTCTCCTTTCTAACGCTTCATCCACCACATCCATACTGATATACTGCGTGTATACAATTCCTCCTTTTCAAGCTTATTTCGTTAACATTGTTTCTTATTCTTTTAAAATCGCAATATTATTTATTGAAATAAATAGCATTATTTTAAGGAGAAATTATTACAAGTAGTTGTAGTATTTTTTTTTATCATTTTTCCTTTAAGTTCATTTTGTGTTCAAAAAATACGAAGAAGAAAGGAAGTCTCAAAAGGGAATGAGAGAGAGAGAGAGAGAGAGAGAGAGAGAGAGAGAGAAGAGATAGGATGGGAAGGTGGATAGATAGATAGAGGGAGAGAGAAAGAAAGAGAGAGAGAGAGAAAGAGAGAGAGGAAAGACGAGATGCCCCACCACCAAGGTTGGAGTCAATTACGTTGCGATAAAAGAGCGAGGGAGAGTTCCTTGCGCCCTCGTCTAGTTGTTTAGTTTTCCGCCATCTTTGTTCGCGCTTAGACGAGTCGTCGTAGTGGAGGCGGTGGAAGAAGGAAGAAGGGTGTGCTTCGTTGCTCCGTGAGAGAAAGAGTGAGAGAGGAAAGCTGCCAAAGAGGAAGGAAGGTAGAAAAGAGAAAGAGAGAATGAGAGGAAGAACGGGGATAGGAGGGGTGGTACTCTTGCGGACGAGCGAGAGGAGCAGAAAAGCAGAGGGTGGGTTAATAGCGGGCTCCGGCGGTTCTGCAACCCCATCAAGGGTCTCCGAGTATAGTGGAGGGTGTGGGGAAGAGTGCGAGGGTTGAAGGGAGGAGTAGTTTGAGGAAAGCATAGGAAAGGTGGGGCGTGGGCGAGAAAGAGAGAAGAAGCCGCATTTCTCGTCGTTTCGTATTTCGAAGGTGGAAAGAGAGGGAACGAGTCGCCACGGAGAACGATCGAAAGCGGAAAGAGAGAGAGAGACAGAGAGAGAGAGAAAGAGAGAGGGAGTAAGAGAAAAGGAAAGAGGTGGGGAGGGAGAAAGAGGAAGGAAGGGAAAGGCGAAAAGAGAGAAAGAGCGAGGTCGCTTCGTACGTCGCAGAGAAGGGGAGAAAGATGGAGAGAGGGAGAAACTTTACTTACTTACACCCCCACCAAGATCCCCTAGCAAGACCAAATCGCGTTTGCGGGTAAGAGACGGGCCGATGGCAGCCGGCGTGAATCGGACGAGGCTGCCGTTTCTCGCAGCGCGCGCGCAAAAGGCTCCGTAACGATTTTCTGCTCCTTCGAAGGAATATGAAAGGCGATATTTGCGCTAACCCAGGACCAGGAGTATACGCCGAGTGGGTGGCTGTAGGTGATGGTTAGTGCTGTTGGAGAGGGAACCTTGCCGCGGACCAAGTTGAAGAGCCTGCTTTTACTAGTGGAAAAGAGAAGGAGAGAGAGAGAAAGAGAGAGAGAGTTGCACACCCTTCATCCTTCTTCTCCTTCTCTTCCTCTTTCTCCTCTCGTTGGCCTCTCTGGCTCGCGCTTCTTCCTTCTCTCTTCGTTTTGCCGCTCTTACAGAAGAGAGAAAGCTAGGCAGGTCGTGTCGCCCCGGCAAATACCGCTCGGCTAGGATTTAAGGGATGAAAAGGGGCAGGAAGCCTTCTTTGCTACCTCCGAGAGCTCTTTGATGTTACTCGACATGCCGCTGTCTAATTTTGACTTCACCAAACGAGGCTCCTCTTTAGCTTTGCTACCAAAGAAAAATTATCAAGGTGCGATTAATTTGTCCTTCGGCCTATTAACCTCGTCACTAGAGATATATATATATATATTTTTCTTTTTTTTCCGTTCAAAAATTGTTTGACCTTTCCATTCGCTTTGCGACATTTTTAGCAATATCGAGGACGCATGAAACAATTTCTAGAGACCACGGGGAACAACTTGATTCGGTAATGAGTCCGTGTTGGTGTAAAGTTTTCGTAATGCTTTTTCTACGTTCCGTCAGTTCCGTATGACACGGATAAATTTAGTCAGAAAGTTAGTGTGGGAGTTTTTAACTTTACGGAGTGGAAGATAGGAATAATTAAGTTGCCGAGATAATATGTAGGTATCCTGAAAGCAGTATGGTAGATTATTTTAGAAACGAAGATGTCGGAGAAAGCCAATGCATCTTTCCAGCCGGTCGCTCGAGACAAAAGCAAGCGAGGACAAGAAGGTAAAGGGTGGTGGTGGTGATAGGGGGGGAAGCGGGAGGGATGGTTGGTGGGTGGTTATGAGGTGGGCATAGGGTGAACGATAGGGAGGGTTCTGGATGGTGGTGAAGAAGAGGAGTGTCCGGGTGAGAGCTCCCTCATTCCCGGTTGGAGACTTAGAGTTGGTAATTAAATACAAGGAACCTTGCTTCACCTCGTCTCGTCCGGAGTCAGCCTCAACCTACTCCCACCTTCGCGCTCTCTTCTCGTCTTCTTGCACCCCCTTTCGTCGTGCATGGAATACAGAGAGAGAGCTGTATTTAATTCGAGAGTTCATTCGATTTACTTCGAGACGTAGATTAGGTGCCGTCGAACTCGAAGCAAACGACTAACGATAGTACTCTTCTTCGTGACCTGTCATTCTCATCAAATTTATTCCATCGAATTCGAATGAAATGTCTTTATGTTCGAAAATAGGAATCTATCGTGTTATCTTATATTTCTGTTTTTTTCATACTCGAAAGTTAATATCTTTTTTTATTATTATATTTCGAGATGGTTAATTAAAAATCATTAGTGTAATATTTCAAGGATGAATCGATAGGAAGAATCGAAAGGATGAATCGAATTCTCGAAAGGAAGAATTTTTTAAATCTTTCCTAAATTCAAACACGATATACGTACGTAACTATTTCGCCAATAAAATTGAAAAGAAAAAGGTATGAAATGGATAAGGTTTCAACAACGCTTAATTCAGAACGACATGAAAAATTATAACACAGCGTGTGCGATAAATAAAAAAGGATAAATGCGTTTCTTCTCATTGATATGGGTAAAGCGCATACTAAATTGCAAGGAAGGTCGAGAAACACCAAGGCGGACGTCCATAAATCCTTTTCTTTTCCTAAATCAATTTCTCGATCGAGCAGCGAGACATGGATGCGTATAGTCGTGCCATTATTGGCAATAACAGTGTTACACCAACGAAGCAGAGGCCTCTCTGTCCTTGTCTTCCTTCGTCGTTTCTCCTTCGTTCATTCCTTTTCTCTCTCTCTCTCTCTCTCTCTCTCTCTCTCACTCACTCACTTACTCTCCTTGTTCGCTATCTTCTCTTCCCGCTTCAGCTCCTTCTTCGGCACAGCCACCCAGTCTCCTTTCACTCTCTCTCTCTCTCTCTCTCTCTCTCTCTCTCTCTCTCTCTCTTTCGTTCTTCCTCTTTCTCTCTCTCTCTCTCTCTCTCTTTCATTTCGCGTTCTCGCTCTCTCATGGCGAAACTCAATTCCCCAGGCCGTGCAGAATGGAGAGGGCGCGCACACTTTGCTTGCTCCCGCTGCACAAGACGAAATTTCATTCCCACCCGCGCCCATCCTATGCCCGGTAATTGTGCACGTGAAGCAACCTGAAACCTGCATTTGCCCCGTAGCTTCGCAAAGGAGGTCCTCCTTTTCCGCCTCTCCCCCACTCTCTCCATCCATCCATTCACCCATAGCTAGTACCTTCCATCCCGCTACCCCAACATCTTCGTCATTTCTAGTACCTTCGACAGCTTTTTCTTAAGAAATAGTTTTCTGAAAACTTTCAAAATAAAATTTCTTTCTTTCTTTTTCTCTCTCTCTCTCTCTCTCTCTCTCTTTCTCTCTACCTATCTATTTATCTATTTATTCCTTTCTAATACGTTACTCTCTTGAATTATTAGAGGTCACGTCTTTGTTCCTACAACGACAACCTGTTCGTAGCACTCGAAAACTTGGAAACCTTCAAGGTTGATCCCGATCAAACTACCAAACCGTTAACGACTAGTCCGAAAGAATCCTGATTACACGAGAATTAATCGACGTGGAACATATTTAAGCAGGGATTATAACAGCTACAAAGCTTAACTGGAAACCAGGCCGAAGTTAATCATCCAAGGAGTTAATAAAGTTCTCTAAACCTTGACAAAGAAACGGGATAAGTGTTAGACGAATTTTATATAAAACGGAATAATTAATACATTGAAAGAGGATACATTTTCGAAATGAAAATAATAACTAGTCTCCGATCGAACGGGGAAACGAACGAATGAAGTAACAAACGATCGCGCTAACATCGTAGGAAACTTCAGGACGCGAGCTGGGTTGCACAATAAGACGGCTCAATGAAAAGCGTCCTTTACAGCGGCTGCATCGTGAATGCTTATATGCCGGTCTCCAGCATGTTCTCTTTCTCTTTCTATCCTCTTCGGAGACTCCCTCTTTCAGTTAGACGTTCTCTCTCTCTCTCTCTCTCTCTCTCTCTCTTTCTTTCTCTCTCTTACATATGGGTGCTTTTCTCCGCGTCCGTCTCGCTCAGCCTTTCTCGCGCTCGCAAGCGTCGTTCCGTAGTCGCTATTTGCGCGATATCTCGCTCGTTGCGCGCCGGCTCAGCCAATGAAACCACGCGGAGGCGAGCTTTTACGGCGTTCTTACGGCATGGCGGGGCTGCCGAGGGTTAGGGCCGCTACCTCCGCAACGTTCTTATTGTTTCAGCCAGCCCCAAACCAACGAAGCTCTCGCAACTACCCTCCGGCACACCGTTCCATGAGTTTCCTCCCTCCTTCTTCTCGCGCGCACCCTTTCTCTTCTCTTCTCTTCTCTTCTCCAGTTCTCCACCTACTCCAACTTCTCCTCTTACTTCGCTTCCTTCTCATCCACATTCTCCTCTTTCTCCGTTAACCTCTTCTCTCTCTCTCTCTCTCTTCTGCTAGGACTGTGCTTAGAATTTTAATGGACCGGCTTAGAAATTGTTGGCAGAATTAGATTTTAGGACGAGATTAGGCGGGGCTGCTCGAAATTACTGCAAGGAGAACAGTGGAAAGGGATGGGGTTGGTGTAAGGGGTGCTTCGAGGTGCTCCTACGTAGAGGAGACCTTCACGAATTTATGTCGTCGTCGAAAGAGCACGGTAAAGCGCGGAAACTCTTACGCGGAATCTCGGCCTGTTTTGTACTTGCCCTTTTACTGGGACTTGTATTTTACGATCTTGGACTTTGGTCCATCGTTTCTATCCAATTCCACTAGCTGTGTAACTATTTCAGTCCGGTACATTGAACATACCGTAAGATTATAAATAAGAGGAAGAGGTAACATGTCTTTTTTTTACATATATATATATATATATATATATATATATATATATATATTATATTATGAACATAATATAATATATATACACTTTCATATGTATTTTAGTTTATGCTGAGAACAATGACACCGGTTACTATACATCTTACCACTCAAAGGTAATCATGCAAGAAATGAGAAAGCGGTCGACGATTACGCGCAATGCGATCTTAATCCAGGACATTTTAGTCCGTAGGTAGGGAGCACTGTTAGTATCGAGGAGTAACTATGTACGTCGAATTATGGTAAGGTCCGCTAGAGTCTAAGAGCGTAAGGCACGAGGGTACTTAAGTTTCGGTATTCCGAAGCACTCGCAAGACGGTGGAAGTCGTACGGTCGTTAGATTAGGACCAGTTAGAGGCAGGGAAGAAGGACGGAAGGCAAAGAGTAAACGGAGGAAGAGAAGGAGAAGAAGAAGAAGGTAGAAGAGGAAGAGGAGGAGAAAGAGGGTGGTCGCGTATTCTCTTTTCCGAGGGTGCCGTTCCCTCCATCTAGTTTTCCTCCTTTGCGATTAGACGCCTTAAATAAATGAAACTTCTAGTACACCGTGCAAGAACAGGCGGCACCGGCATATAAATCCTCTCGCTTCGTAATTTCAAACTCAAACAGCAGAGCGGGCCGCCGACTCACCCCATTTGCTTTCCTTCGTCTCGCTCTCGCTCTCGACTCACAACCCACGTATTTTCCTCGTTCGTGGATGGTTAGGACGTCGGAGAGGGGTGTCGAAGGGTGGTTCTGAGATTTTGGCGGCCAACTGTGGAAGTGAATGCGCGTGCGAACGTATATATAAGTACCTATGTACTTAGGGGAGGAAAATGTCTAAGCAAGGTCGTTCATGTCAACTCATTCTTTTGAAATTTTTACTCGTCAGATGTTAACAATGACGAGGAGTAAAAATAAAAAATAAAAAGAAAAACAATGAGATAAACGAGAGAAAAGTGTTGTTTATCATGTTATTAAGTGATATTTATCACGTTGATGCGTTAAAAATCATCGAAAAAGTATTAGCAAGTTTCTTTCTCTCTTTTTTTTTCGTTTTAGGAAATTGTTTAGAAAAGTGAAATTTCCTCAGAAATTCTTTCATGGAAATAATGACGACGCCATCCTAAATTCCTCATTGGGACATCAACGAGGCATCAACGACTTTTGTACTCTTCTTTGGTTCGACCCCTCATGGCATCCATCGTATCTCTTATATTTCAACCATCGTTCCCGCAAGTCCTCCTCCATTCTAAATCTGCCGTAACAGCAGCAGCAGCACCATCACCACCACCACCATCACCACCAACACCATCGTCACGGCAGCCCAGCTCTTCGTCCTCCGTTGGCTTTGTCTGCAACTTCAGCCGGGTGTTTCGCGATTATAATTTAACGACGCTGGCAACGAAGCGAAGTTGGCCCCAGAAATCAATGCGCGCACGAGACAAAAGCCAGCGACGACAGAAAGTGTGAGAGAGGAAGAGGAAGAGGAAGAGGAGATAGGATGGCGAGAAAGATGAACGTAGAGACAGAAAGAGAGAATGAGAGTAGAGTGAGAGAGAGAGAAAGAGAAAGAGAAAGAGAGGGAAATGGAGTAAGCTCAGAGGAGAACAGTTTTGAGGGAATATAAGGGGGTCGCCTCGAGAAAGGCCGAGGATGCTTCGAATGTCTACGCGTGTGTGAGAGAGAACGATAAGTATTTCGGGTGGTGCTCGTGACCTTACGAAATTCGACCCTATTTTCCTAACGGATAATACCATAAACTTGTGTCGTCTACTCTCTCTCTTTCTTTCTCTCTCTCTCTCTGTCTCTCTCTCTCTTTTTCTCTCTCTCTCTCTCTGTCTCTCTCTCTCTCTGTCTCTCTCTCTCTTTTTCTCTCTCTCTCTCTGTCTCTCTCTCTCTTTTTTTCTCTCTCTCTCTCTGTCTCTCTCTCTCTCTCTCTTCACATTCAAAATTTCAACCCTATTAATGTTTCCAATCCTATAATTACTGTTAAATAACGTTATAATTATGAAAACAAATATAGAGTTTTAAAATATTCTTTAACGAAAAATTATTCAAGGTTTTATCTTTTGTTATTGTTGATAAAGAGATAAGAACTTGTTGTACAAAAGGATATTATAAATTACGATAAAGAGAACTCCTAACACAGAATATACATATGGTATCTCGGTCACTTTCTCTTCGTTTGTACACCCTCCGCATCTCCTTCATCCTTCTCCAATACCCACCTCATCCGTCTGCCCTGTAGAAAGGCAAACGTCAACTCTCTATTTCGCTCGACAACCTCACTTCCTCTCTCCGATTTCTACCAATGAACGACGACGGCACAGACGCTAGGCATTTGTGGCGGGTATTAAGAAATCTCTGCGGACGTTTGGCGGTCGGCCAACATTCCCGGCGAATTAAAATACCGCGTCGAACGTGCGGGGTATCTCGAATTCGCCGAGGTTTTCTCTCGAGGACCGCAAAATTCTATTTCTTTTCTTTCCAATTTTTTTTTCCTTTCGAATTTAAGATCTTCCATTTTTTAACTCGCATCGCGTCGATATATATATATATATATATATTACATGAAAAACAATTCAATCGAATTTCAACAATTTGACAAAAAGACGAATGTTTAGGCTATTCTAATACGTGGATTGCTTATCTTAAATCTTTCGCTTTTTCTTTCAGAATTTTGCGTACCTAACGATGTAAAAATAACCGAAGATATTCTTTCGAAAGTTGAAACAGATCGAATAAATTTACGATGGATATATTTTAAAACTGTTAACTTAGTTTTCATCGATGACTTCAATCTTTTTTCTTTTTCTGTATACTGATCGACATTTCTAAGGGCTTATTTATAAAAATTAGAGAAAGAAAGAAAGAGAGAGAGAGAGAGAGAGGGAGAGAGAGAGAGAGAGAGAGAGACAGTAATAAAAAAAATAAAATAAAAAAAAGAAAAAAAGAACGAAAAAAAGAATTTCGTAACGACTTCATATCAGACTGTCGAAGTATCGTTTCAAATTCATAGTCGAAAGCTAAGGAAGAGAGTACCAGTCTGTCTGTGTCTCCATCCCTTTTCGAGGTATTTCCTGACGCTAAGGGGGTGGTGAAGGAGATTCGGCAGGGTGGCAAAGGGAGAGTGAGAGGGTGGGAGGTTGGGAGAGATAGCACGGAATCACGGACTGAAGCATTTGAGGATGCGTACTCCGGTGTACAAAGTCGTAGCTCGCGGCCCTTTCATTTGTAAACGAAATTACAGAATAAGGTTGAGACAGAAACGTGAAGTGAAGTGCTTAAGAGAAAGAGAAGCGTACTAACATAGACTGCATATAGAGAGAAAGACTTGAGGAGGGAGAGAGAGAAAGAGAGAGAGAAAGAGAGAGAGAAAGAGAAAGAGAAAGAGAGAGAGAAAGAGAAAGAGAAAGAGAGAGAGTCAACGTCGAGGTGAGGACGGTTATACTACGAGGTTGGCAAGACGAGGGACCGTCGAGGAGTTCGAAGGGAGGAGGATGAGAAGGATGAGGAGGAGGTGGTGATGGAGGAGGAGGAGGAGGAGGAGGAGGAAGAGAAGAAGAAGAAGAGAGTAAAGGGAAGGAGGAGAGCGGCGAAGAGGGTGGATTTTACTCTGAAGCAAACGGCTCAAAGGAAATTAAGGAGCATTCACTCTACGAGAAGCTTCCAACGGAGAAATATCGTCTGTGAAGTGAGAGATAGAAGCAAGGAGAATGAGATGGAATACTAGGAAACCCCTCGCACCACCCCCCTCCTCCCCCTCATTCACCCTCATCCCCTATCCTTCTCTCTTTCAATTTCTCTCTTTCTCTCTTTCTTTCTCTCTCTTTCTCTCTCTCTCTCTCTCTCTCTCTCTCTCTCTCTCTTTTACTCTTTTTTCATTGTCGATGAGGTACGAAGCTACCCTTTATGGTTAGGTCAAAAAAATAAAAGAAAAATGAGATATTTTTTTACATGTATGATTCTTAAGCCCGAAATGGGGATTCTGTTCAAGATTAATCGTTAATCTTTGTTTTCGAAAACGATGAGGGAAATCTACGAGAAGGTATGATCCCCCTGTAAACCATGCAATTGCCGTAATATCGTATCCTAAAAATCCTTACTTTCTTGCGAGATAATTAGAAATTTTAATGAGCGGAGTCGTGTTAGAGAGAGATTCGTTAAGGATTCGGTTAAGGAAGATGCCTACATAGCTGCGTTCAATATCTCAATAAATTCGGTGCAAACGATAACGAGAAATCGATATATCTTCCTGAACGTGGATATTCCTGCCAGAATATGCTAGTAAATATGTAAACTCGCAAAGCTGTTTCACTGTATTAACGTTCCTTGGTTTTATGTACAATGCTTTGTTTTTTTTTGTTTTTTGTTTTTATATATAATATTATGCATGTAAACAGAAATATAGGTTCGAATAATCGCAAGAAAAATTTAGTGGTCCTAATGATTCCTCTTTAGCGATGAAGGAATGATTGATAGGAATGATCTTTAAGGATTTAATGTAGAATTAACCTCGAAAGAAATTTATATTTTTCATCAATACAATATACTATTGTGAGTGATTTAAATTGAAGAATCAATCGATACTATTTAAATGCAATTCACCCTATATATTATACATATATAAATATATCTATAATGAGATGTAATATCGTAGCACATGGATATAGCGTATGAACGTTATTTGTCAAATTTAATATAAAAAAAATAAGATAAAGATATATTACAATCGGTAATAGCTCGAACTCTTTTATGTAAATTACATAAAACGAAAAAACTTTTCACATAATTAATTTCTAATTGGTTATATTAAGATCTAATTATGATCTAATTGGTTATCTAAAGATTTAATTATGTATAAGGTATAATAAAAGACAATGTAAATGAAAAAAAAGATGAAAATGCATCAAAGAAATGCATTAAAGAAATATATCCGTATTCTGAGAAAGATCCTCACCGACTATCTTGAGTAATGACTATAAAGACAATGCTAGCTGAAGACAATGCATGTCGTACATAAACATGAGCTACGATCGTAAATAAACCTTGAAATCAAACTAGTGATATTCGAAGATGACTGTAAGAAAGAACAGAAACTTCGAAACACATTTTTCTTTATTTCATATTTTTATCGAATCATAACAAATGAACGCAACGGTACACGTTCTAAGAGATATGAAAAACTTTAAGAAAAATTTAAAAAAAAAGAAAAAAAATCAATGAGATTAATTTAATCATCTTTTCCGAACATATTCTATTTACTTTCGAATTTTCAAAGTCACGTTTGCCATAAACTGCAGATCCTGTTTAGATATTTTAACGTAGAACCTTTCCTAAGGGATCTTAAAGGATTCATAAATACGATGATACTCTTATAGTATATTAAACGAGGGACATTTATAAGAGAAATGATGACGTAGCGTTACGAAAAATAGTTAAATTAATTTCAATGATTTCGTTTGTAACACGTCTTCTCTCCTCTCTCTCTCTCTTTCTCTTTCTTATACAAACGATATAGTAACATAGAAGCTTTAGTAGAACGTTGGCAGCAGCCATAAACTAAGAAGAGAAGCGGGGAATCTTGACGAAGGTTTCGTAAGCGAGGCGGTGGCTTGAAAGAGAAAGAGCGAGAGAAAGAGAGATGGATAGATAGATAGATAGATAGATAGATACAGAGAAAGAGAGAGAGAGAGACAGAGAGAGAGAGAGAGAGAGAGAGAGCGAGAGCGAGAGCGAGAGCGAAGCAGCGTTGCTCTCGTCCTGTTTTTCATCCCTTATTTTGCCAGAGGGGATAGAGAAGAGAGCTGGTAAGACGGGGGTGGCAGTATGGCCGCTTTACTCCGGGACTCCGCCCTCGAGTGGATGCCCCCAAAAGGGGGAGAACTTGGAAAACCTGACGATCCTACAGGATAGTACAAAGTACGTACTTACGAAGTGGAACGAAATGAAAAGGGGATGACACTTATGGGAGGCCTCATGTGGGTGGGTGGGACTATTTCGAGGATCTATCTTTTTAACGTATTTCTTTTAATACAAATAACTATTTATTCTTCTAAATAAATCCGTACGTTAATCTTTATGAACATTCATTGGCCATCAAAGAGTTACAAATAGATCAAATTTTTAGTGCGTCGAAATCGATAAATATAAACGTGTGTATACGTATAAACACACACACACACACACACACTCACATTCAAACATACACACAAATAGTGCATTTCGAGTAATTGAAGTCAGGAGAAAATTGAGATAATATCATAGATATAAATGTAAACGATTTATCGATGCAAACGTCTTGAAAGAATAATTTTTCTTACCGAGTTTGAAAGTCCATACGAATACTCTTGGAACGAAGTTGACCGAAAGCGTCGATCACGAGACAAAATTGCGTACTGACCAAAGGCTAGGAGAGCGTGTTCAAGTAATGGTCAACTGGTGTGCCCCACTCCTCTCTTGTCTCCCCTTAAGTGACCGGTGAGCCCTTGAATATATGGGAAAGCAAACCAGTTTCGAACGGAATATAACGCGCCAAGTAAGATGGACAGCCGAGTGGAGGTCAACCTGACTCGGATATCGATAGAAGGAAAAACGTGTGGAGAAGATGAGAGCGAAACCTGTTCTGGGTCAATCCTGGGCCCTGCTGACCTAAAGAAGGGCCTAACAGAGGTTCTTGCCCCTTCCTTCCTTCCTTCCTTCCAGATTTTCGGTACTCCCTGTGGGAAAACATGTGGCAACGGGTCGTTTATACTATCACAGATTTCGATCACTCTTGTATTTGATACGTGATCATTATTTACTTATATCTATAAGAAATGTTATAGATTAATCATGGAATATCGTACTTATCAATATTAGCAAATATTTAATGTTAAATTTTGATGAATTTTTTATTTTTATATTTATCTATAATGTATTTTTTTTATCTTTGTGTCTACATACTCTTGATTATTTTTTAACTTATAAATATATTTATAAATAAAACATATTTTAACAATTAACTAATTGGAACTTCATATACAAGATACATTTTTATATAATATTTATTTATTTATTATTTTATAGCATATCTGTTTCTATTTCACTATATTTTCTATATATATATTGTAGATAAATTTATGAAATTAGACTAATTCGAATCGATACGTCCTTATGTGAATACGATGCACTATGATAAAAGATTTGAGATATTTGATCGAAGATTTATTTATTTAGATCGACGATATCGATACGAACTGGATAAAAATAGTTTTTGTCATCGAGTACGTACATCTGGTAAGACACGAAACAAGATCAACCGGATATACGAAACAGTTGCGACCAGTTCTTCCCACTTCCTCGTACCGCGACGACGACGTCCAGTTAGACCAGTTTTCAAATATTTCTGGGACAGGACAATGTCCAACGGCGTTGCAGGCAGATGCAGCGTTCCAATGGAAAGCTTGACAATGTCCGAATGAAATTTACTTTTTGATTCAAATGTCTCGCTAACGAAAAGGATTTATCGCGTACGCGCCCCGTTTCTTTTCGGTCTCTCGTTTCTTCTCTCTCTCTCTCTCTCCCTCTCTCTCTCTGCTCCTCTCCCCCTCTTATCTTTTTCTTTTTTCCTTTTTATTTCTTTTCTTGTTTCTTTTTCTACCTCTCGCGTAGATTTTCTCCTTTTTGTTTTTTACTTTGTCTCTTCTTTTCAAACACAATTCTTTCCCATTATTTATACGAACTCAACCATTTTGTTTGAATCTGACAATATGTAGAAATATTGTTTTCTTTTTCCGAAACACGATTCTTTTCTATTATTTATATAAACTGAATCATTTTCGTTCGAAAACGACACGCGAAAATTTTTCTTCGATTGGAGAAAGAAAGTTCAATATAAAAAGGGGTAGAAATCAAGTAGACTATTGAGCTGTCAAGACAACGCACGGATGGTAGCAGCGTGAAACGTAATCGATATTCATTAAGAAACTTTAATTAAGTTCGGTAGAAGTTACCATGGTGGATGACGTACAAATAAGAAATACTTTCATTATCACAATTCAAAGGAAATAACAAAAGTAAATATTGGAAAATACGATCTATGAAAAAAATTCACGGAAAAATCGAATACAATATATTCCTACGATAATTCCAAAATATGTACAGTAACTTATACAGTTAAACTCAAATGACTGATAAATTCTTCATATGATGCAGACATTACAAATTAATCGATAAAATTCTTTCTAATATACTCTCGTTCAATTTCTAAATGATTTCATTTGTAAATGTCATTTAATTCTTGACTGTAATTATTACAAATAAAGTCCAAATCTGTCGTTGGATAAATTCAACGGCCGTTGAAGACATTCAATTGTTAAAATGATCAATAATACTAGCTCTCTTTCTTTTTCTTTTTTTCTTTCAATAGAGTAAGATCGCCAGATCTATGATGGCCGAAGAGAAATAAAATCTCACCCTTGGTCCAGTGACCAATGGTCAAGGGTGTTCTCTTTTTTCTAGTCACGTCATTAGCTCAGTGCTGTGTCGACTCAACAATGCAACTAAATCTTTCGCGTGCGGTCAGTTGATCATTAATAAGAAATTATTCGACGCCTCATTACACCGCGAGCGAATGCATAAGATTGTCCTCGACAAAGGTGAGCTGGGGAATGAAAGTTAGAGAGACGGATTGCTCTCTCTCTTTCTTTCTCTCTCTCTCTCTTTCTCTCTCTCTCTCTCTCTGTCTCTCTCCCTCTCTCTTTCTCTACATAGATATATGTGTGTCGCGTTA
This sequence comes from Vespa crabro, assembly GCF_910589235.1. Lineage (NCBI taxonomy): Eukaryota > Metazoa > Arthropoda > Insecta > Hymenoptera > Vespidae > Vespa > Vespa crabro. Next base: position 1,044,236 of record NC_060964.1, read on the forward strand.
CATGGTGTTACGGCGCCTGTGGTGAAGTTCTACACGATCACCTACGTGCCTTCCTATGACGACCTCCAGTGCCTCGAGGTATCCTGACCCCTCTGTCCACTATGCCTTGGTATCGAGCCAAATTGGTTCCTAGTATTCATGCCGAGGACTTGACCAAACTAGCAATTTTTTTTTTCTTTGTGATCGTGCTTCAATTCACGTATACTCGTTCTCAATGTTAGTATCAAACTATCGACCGAAAGTTAATATACCACGGTATACCTATAATAATTTTTCTCCTTTTTTTAATTGGAATTTTGAACAAAGAATTATATCGAATATCGAATATATATATTGGCGACTTTCTACAAATTGTTCGAATATTTCGTTATGACCTATATCGGGTTTAACGAAATATTGAATATTTATACAGAGTACATAGAATGTGGAAAATATCTTTATCGATCGTTATTAAAAAGTTATTTCGAAATATTATGATCAAGTACAATTGATGGAAAGTGTGCTGCGTTATAATTAAAGTAAAGTAAAAAGTAAGAGAACGTTTGAAAATTAAAAAATTCCTCCTCTATCTATATCTATATACATTAATTCCTCCTATATTCATATATCTTAAAAATATAATATCGCCAAGGAATAAATATCTATGTATCTATAGATCAATATTCTTCTCGAATCCGTCTTCGGGTTTGCCCATGTCAACGACTCTCCACGAAATTATATTCTTTGTAACCTCGGACACAGATAATATTCAAAGAAATCCGAAATTCAAAGGGATCAAAAGGGCTTTCTCCTTCGAGCGAAAGGGTCGCTCCTTGGGATGGGTTAACGACCATGTGACTGAAGGAGCTTCAGTAAATATCTCTGGTCCGAAAATAGATAATCCATAGACGTAGATCTTCTGTGAAGGACGGAGACGCGAGTACATCGTCGTCGTCGTAGTAGTTGTCGTAGAATGTCGAAGCAAGCCAGGTAGTAGAGAGAAAGAGTGTGGCATTGAAGAGGGTAGAAGGTACGATACGATGAGGAGGTTGAGAAGGAGGTAGTGGAAATGATGGAGAAGAAGAAGGAGAGGAAGCGAGCGCATGCGGATGGTATTCGCGAGCATATAAGTAAAGTTTGCTCGAAACTTATAATAGGGACGCCCTGCATATCACGAGAAGGATGAGGTACCAAGGTTTGAAGCTAGGTTACTCCAGCAGACGAACTTGTACGGTAATAGACCATGCAGGTGCAATCTACGACGGCAGGCAAATTGCAAAGAGGACTAGACCGGGCAGAACATGGTTATCGATGCTTTGTGTCTCAGAATTCCTCTCTCTATCCATCTTCCCTCTCGCTCTCTCTCTCTCTCTCTCTCTTTCTTACACGCATGCAAGTACGCATACACGCAGATACCTAGCTATTAGATTTCCAAATATTCCTTCTTCGTAATTTAAATAAAAAAATTTGAGTCTTGACTAACATTAATTACAGTTAATTAGAGAATTTTGAATAATTATGCTAATAATTATAATAACGATCAGTGAAACATTTGAAAAAATTAAGTCTATCACTTGTCTTGTATAATATCCATTTAACCCTTTGTAATCTGATTTAATAATGTTAAAGTTTTATTATTACAGATATTTGTATTTATTTATTATTCTAATATATTATTAATTATATTATTTGTTTATTAATTATACTAATATTTATTATTATAACTGATACTTAAAATTATAAAAATTATTTCAAACATGAAATAATAATTAATTTTGTAAGGATAAAATGAATTAAAATATTTTAAAAAGACAGATATATTTATAAACGTGCGACTTCATAGTTGCATGTGGTTATAGATGATTAAATTATGTAAAAAGACGTAATATCTATAAAATGAACGAAAATAAAGAAATTTTTTTATTTCTATTCAGTTCACTAAACGCATGGAAATCTGTTTCTCCTGAATCGCCTGTATAGAAGTAGGGTGATAATATAAAACAGTAAAATCATCTAGATGATCATCTGAAACGTGCTAGTAGATTCCCCCTTCAGAGTTATTCGGTGCCTTTCTATACGGGGCTCATTAAAACCCTAACTAGGCGGGGCCTAGTAGTCCCTTAAGCGAACGCTAGAAGTATGGTTGACGGTATCAGTAGAAAAAATGATCGGCCATTTGCATTATTCGAGCGTGATCGTAAATACTTACTTACGATCGTAAGTGTTTACTTACCCAGAATCTCATGCACTTTATTAAAAATCTATTTAAAGTATATTCATTTTGCTTTTGTGGAATTAAATAATAAAAAAAAAAAAAAATACGTTGTCTTGTTACAAAATGGAAAGTTTATATTTATTTAAAAGAAGAACAAAGAAAAAACATTGAACTACATTAAAAAAAATTATAATAAATTACATGAAACGAATTTTTTTAATATTATAATAAACAAATAAACGAAGTTCAAAGTTTAATGAGATCGAATGAAATTTAAACTTTGAAACAAATTTTGACATTCTTCCAAGTCGAATTCTCACTCTTTCTCCATTTATCTTCTATGATTTATATAGTAACCTATATAAATTTGCAATTTTTATTGATGAACGTTTTCAAATATTTTAATTTTATTACTAAGCTTAAAATATAATTGATAATAAACGAAATTGTTTTACGTGCATCATTTTACATTATCGATAAAAATACGAGCTGGCAGTAAAGAACAACCTCGTGAAATTTTTCGCTACATTACGAGTCTTTAAGTGGTCTCTAAATCTCCTCCTCCGTCGAATTGAACATATAATGCTCGGATGAAGGGTAACTTGCGAATGTTCCCATCAAATTTAATTCAACTCACCCTTTATTTTCGAGGATTCTCGACTTAGCGTATATCACATGTTCCTTTCTTTTTGTCTCTTTTTATAATATTGCCAATATTTTCCTAATTTGTCAATTTAATGTGCCATTTTAAAAATAATCTTTTTTCATAAAAGATCTTTTCAAAACACTTTTTTTTACATTTCCTAGTTAATTACTCATAATTCATTGCGATAAGAGATCAAAATATTATCAACATGCTAACAAATCGATTTGAATGGCTCGATTAGAATATAATTTATATCGTAGATGAAAGGAAAAAAAATTTGAGGATTAAAAAAAAATATCGCACACTGTCGATAGGAAAAAATAAAGTGGTTTTTTCTGTCATACTGTAGATGCCACGGTGGTATAATTCCTGTCGATATAATAGAGCGAGAAGTTTCCGAGTTAGTCCGCTAGATGCTCCTATAGTCGCATCTAAGGAAGAAACGAATGAGTAGAAAAAATGATGACGCTGCTATAAAAAATCGATAATATTTTTTTCTTTTTTTTTCTCGTTTTCTTTCTACGAAATGGCGATTAATTTTATTATTTTAGACGTATAAATTTTTCCTTTTAATAGAAAGAATATAATTAACAAGTAATTTTGACAAGATTCAATGTAATTTCGATAACGTTCGCAATCATCGTTACCCTCGTCATTATTATTATTATTATTATTCTAGAATCATTTGAAGGATCATCGAAACATTCGAGCGATTCGCTGATCGCTGTTTCAATAGGGTGTAAAGTACATTCTGCACCCTATTGCAATTATTTTCTACCCTCGACAGCTTCCAAAATTCTTCTCTTTGCCGACGTCCTTCCGTCCGTTCGTTCATCCCTCTTGCTATGGAGAATTATTAAAATGCAGATTGAGGTGAGGACTATCATCGAGTAAATTTTTGCTCACGGCCAAGAAACAAAACGTACTTTCTCTCTCTCTCTCTTTTTCTATCTCTTTTTCCCTGTTTTTCTCCCTCTTCTTTCCTTTAACTTATCTCCTCGACCGTCTGCTCGTCATCGATTTTACATTTCTCCTTCCCAGCATTTTCTTCGTTTATTTCTTCGTTCTATTGAGATTTTTTTATTCGAAAAAAAAAACTGTAACATCGTTAAATTTTTAATTGCTATTTTTATTCGATAATTCACGATGTATATTTTAATAACAAATAATATATTGTGTTTCATTCGTCGTTCATATTTCTTTATTTAAATAAGACACGTATCGTATCGTATCTAACGTTTATTATTATTCCATTATATCGTATAATTTATTAATAAAACGTTATTAACATTTTCAGAGTTTCGAATACCTTTTTTACTCTCTTCGCTGTATATCTCATCGAGATATTGCTAAGATTTGTTAAAAAAAATGTAGATAACTCCGTACGTATTACATTCGTTAATTTTATTCCGCTAGAAATGAAAAGTCAACAATAATATATTACCTTGCAGTGTAGTCTATACATGATTCTTATATAGATGGTTATAAAACGTTTGTTAACGGAGTCCACGACTCTGGCGATGTTAATAATTACATAGTATTTGGACGGTTGCTAGGAGAGGTAAGAAGGATGGAAGAAGGATAGGGATAAGGAGTGAATGGGTTGGAGATCTGGGAGGTGGTGACGTTGAGAGAGCGCGAGGTGGAATTGGGGGAGGGGAGGAGGAGAGGGCTTCCTTAGATAGCGGTTGAACATTGCGAAGAAGAAATGTAAGAAGAGAAGGAAGAAGAAGAATAAAGAAGAAGAAGAAGAAGAATAAGAAGAAGAAGAATAAGAAGAAGAAAAAGAAGAAGAAAAAGAAGAAGGTTGAGGGAAGCTAGGGTCATTAGGAAAGCGAAAGAGAGAAAAAGAGAGAGAGAAGCTTTGGAAGAAAAAGAAACGATTCAGGTCTGTTGCGAGAATCTCCGTGAGTAAAAGAGAGAAAGAAATGAAGAGAAGGATGGAGATAGGAAAGGATGGGGCAAGGAAAAAGGGAGGAAAATAAATTGAAAGCAAAATTGTACTCGCACAAGAAAATGGAATTATTTCTCGGCGCTGTTTCACCGAGATACGAAGAAAAAGAGAAGGCAAAGGAGGTGGTGGTGGTGGTGATGGTGGCGGTGGTAGTGGTAGTAGTAGTAGTAGTGGTGGTGGTAGTAGTGGTGGTGCTGCTGCTGCTGCTGTTAGTGAAAGAGGAAGAAAGACGAGCGAGGGGAGGAGGGTAAAGCCAGGGAGGGTAAGGTTGTCCGAGATGGATTCGGGCTCCATTGTGCTCGCAGGAGAAGCCGGAAGAGAGGGAGGTGTAGGAAGATGAGGAGAAGAAGAAGGAGAAGGTGAAGAAGGTGGAGAAGAGGTAAGAGGGGTAGGTGGTGATGAAGAAGGTCGAGTCGGCGGTGGAGTTGTGCGAGGGTGGAGGTGGTGTGGTGGTGATGGTGATGGTGGTGGTGGTGACGGCGGCAGCAATGCGCCGCTCCTTCCGGCGTCCTCTCTGCTTTGGCCAGAAATGCCTTTTCGCGGAGGAGGGATTCTGGTAGTGCCCAAAAAAGTTCTTATGTTGTTTAAAAATTTTCTTTTCGTAATCGTGCAATAAAACACGAATAGAAAGGAATCTTTTTTTTGTTTTTAAGATAAGCCTATCAGCTTTAGAACAAGTTCTTTATTTTGATAATTTTTAGTGATACTCTCTCTCTCTCTCTTTCTCTCTCTCTCTCTTTATTTATCTAACTCTTTCTTTTTCTTTCTTTCTTTATAATAACATGTCAATGTGACTATCAGAAAAGATGCAAGGACTAAAAAGAGGCATAAAAGGCGTTTATTACACACGTAGACCGAATCGATCGACGCTCGTTACGGTCGAATCAAAATCGATTGGAGCAGAGGTGTTGGAGGGTGAGTTAAACACGATAAGAGTAAACGCATAGATCGAAGCAACGATCCACTTTGCGGTGTTTGAACCAAACCAATTACGGCGCCGCTACGTAGACGTAGTAGCGACCCTTCTTGACCGTAGGTCCAGTCGTTGCCCATGACACACTGACAACGTCCTTTCACCTTGTATTGGAAGAGAGAAGGGGAAAGTTCTCTCTCGCACTCTCTCTCTTTCTCTTTCTCTCTCTCACTCTCTCTCTCTCGCACTCTCTCTCTCTCTCTCTCTCTCTCACTCTATCTATCTATCTGTTTATCTCTCTATCTCTCTGTCTCTTTCTCTCTCTTTCGTTTTCATTCGCTTGGCCCTCGCAACCGAGTGTTCGGTCAAAGAGAGTGGGAGTGCAAGAGAGAGAGAGAGAGAGAGAGAGAGAGAGAGAGAGAGAGAGAGAGAGAAAGAGAGAGAGATAGAGAGAGACAGAGAGAGAGAGAGAGGGAGAGAGAAGAGAGAGAATGTGGACGTTGCATCGCTTCGGTGAGGTTCTTGGTAAGGTCTTCTCGTTCGAAGAACGCAGAGCTCCCTAACTAAGTTCCACCGATAATGGCAATTAACGGAAAACACACGAGCAGGGTAATGACGTTCCCACGCGCGTACCTCGTGCGGCTGGTCGCGTGTCTGCGTGCGCACAGTGACTCTTCTAGCTTTCTCGTGGTTTCGCTTCCTTGATGTCGTAGAGGAGGAAGGAGGTGAGGGAGGAGGTAGAGGTTCTGAAGGAGTAATAGTATACGCATCCTGTGCTCTCTACTACCACCATCATCTAATAAGTATGTCTACTTGCATCTCTCTCTCTCTCTCTCTCTCTCTCCCTCTCTCTCTTTCTCTTTCTCTCTCTCTCTCTTTCTCTCTCTCTCTCTTTCTCTCTCTCTCTCTTTCTACTTCTCTTTCTGTCTTTATCTTTCTTTGTTCCTCTCTCCCTCTCTCTGTATTTTTTTCTTTTTCTTTCCCTCGTTTAGTCTTTTCATTGCTAGCTCTGTGCTATTGCAATTGACTCGTATGTGTTAGCTATTCGTCCATTTATCGGCCGGCTGAACGAAAAGATGAGATGGGAAAGGAGGTTGAAGAGGTGGAGGAAAAGGAAGTCTGATGGTGCTGTAGGAGTCCCTTCTACTCGTGAACCTCATTGCTTTCTATTCGCCTTCTACCAGCATCGTTAATTACCCAACGATATCGATACATGCGTGTGTATACTCTTTTACTATCTCTCTCTCTCTTTCTCTCTCTCTCTCTCTCTCTCTCTCTCTTGTCCTCTCCGTCTCATTTATTTATTTTCTTTCCACTTCTTCTTCTTTTTTTACTTTCTTCACTCTGAACATATAGAGTGCTGCGGTTATGGCTACTGGAAGAATAGAGTCTGGTTCGTTTCCGGGATTTAAAGTTCTGCAAAAAAGTTTTATCGCGAAATGTTTATTCCATGTTAATCAATAGAAAATACATTAAATTAATAAGTATATTGTTTAAAATTTCATGTGACATCTTTAAACAATATACTCATGTTGTTTCTATTTAACACTAATACTTAATAGGTAATTTCTCATTATTTTTCTTTTATATAATAATAATAATAATAATCAATTAAATAGATTAAAAAGAAATAAAAGAACTATAATAACATACACTGTACGTTCGAATGTTGTACAAACGAATACATATATCTAATTATTTATTATAATCAAATTCGAGAAAAATGGTCTCTTTTTTTTGTAGTCGCATAAACGATAAGAATAATCAAAGCAACGTTGTTTTCTGACGCGCAATGAACCGTCTCATTGGCAAGACAGTCACAGCAACAATTATTATTCTACACAGTATCTACATTAGGACACTCGAGCGAAGGGTGAATCGACGATCCCTTGTTCTCAGAGTTACTCTTCATTCGTTTACCTCTTCCTTCCCGCTTCCCTTTATTTTTGGCCACGTGTAAAAATGAAACCATCGGAATGATCCTTTTCCAAGAGAGAAAAAAATCATACCTTCTATGACGTAAAACCTAAAGAAAAATTATTTATTATCAAATATTCTATTTATTATATGAACATATCTTATTATTTAAAAGAAAAATAAACAAAACCAAAACAAAAGAAGCACTCAATTATTTTATTAAAATGATTTTATACGTAAATACGTGTAAACAAATGATTTGTCAAATTTAACTTCATTAAAAGAAAAAGAAAATTAATAGTAGTATCGAATCTACGATGTCGAATAAATTGCTAAACGAAATCGGAAAATTCTACAATGAAACTTTTTATCCATTTGAGAAAGTTCAATGAAGTTTTCTCTTTAAAAAGAATCCAACAATTAAGTATGTACTTTTATTAGTACATTGTTTCATCGTTTATGATATAATCAACGCTTGCAAGTACAAAAACGGCTAATACCTAGAAACTCGATAATTATAAATCGCGCATACACGGAAACGATGATTGACAAAAAACGTTAGATATGACATAAACAAGTATTAACATTTATAACATTTGTGAATTATTAAAGAAAAGTATTCAATAGAAAAATAGAATAGTAATATCTCTATAATAAAAAACTTATATTATTTCGATCGAAGAAGAAAGTAAGTAATAGAGAAAAGAAGATAAATAAAGACCTAGCGAGAGAGAAAGAGAATAAAAGAGAGAGAGAGAATGAAAGAGAGAGATAGATAGATAGATAGGTAGATAAATAGAGAGAGAGAAAGAGAGAGAGAAAGAGAGGGAGAGAAAGAGGGAGAGAGAGAAAGAGAGAAAGAAACTAAAGAAAAGAAAGGAAAAGCAGCAGATAGAAGCAGCGGACCCTAAAAACATTCGTGCAGCTTCCATCTTGCCGATATTATTGACGTTTTTTGCCACCCCTATTTTTCCACCGTCTCCACCTCCTCCTCCTCCTCCATCATCGCGTTGCTCCGAGGGGGTGCTTCGTGGGGTGGCGTCCGGGGTGGATGAAGCAGGGACGAGGGTCGAGGGAAGAAGAAGGAAGGAAGGGGCCGAGAGAGACGCTCGGAGGGAGTAAGACGGCTCTTATTCGCACGGGCTTTTTAGAATACTTTATTGACTGAAGGTTGGTGGGTGCGCGAGGGGGTGTGGAAACGGGCTGCTGCTGCTGCTGGCTCGCTCGACCGAGGGGCGATTGGGGAGGGGGTATGCCTTTCTCCGAGGGAAGGATGAGAAACGAGGGAAAAACATTAGGAAACGCTACGAGCAAGACAGAGATATAGAATGGTAGAAAGATAGAGAAGAACTCGAGATTGGTGAGGAAAGGAGATGGAAAAGAGAGAGAGAGACAGAGAGAGAAAGAGTAAGAGAGAAAAAGAGAGAAAGAGTGAGAACTGGCTTGCTCTCGTTTTTGAATTTAAATACCAGACCGTAGGAGTGGAGCCTTGGGTCCCCAGGAGTCTGCAGCCGGAAAACCCCCGTGACTTTGACACTGTCTTTGCGAGAAATTAATGAAGCGAAGTGGGTACCATGGCCGAGATGCCGAGAGCAGCCTCCTCGAAAGCTCTCCTTCTCTCTTCTCTCTCTCTCTTTTTCTTTCTCTCTCTCTCTCTCTCTCTCTCTCTCTCTCTCTCTCTCTCTCTCTCTCTCTCTCTCTTACTCTCTTACTCTCTGTCTCTGTCTTTTTGTCTCTCTTTCTCGATCTCGCTTCTCTACCGTTAAACTGCTTCTCCATCGAGACCTTCCTTTGTGAGAGACGTACGAAGAAAAACGGCGATCCGAGAAATCGAGGGAAATAAGCTCAGCGTAGCTTTTTGCTCCACCGAACTTTCGAGCTGTTGTCCGTTTGAAGGATCGTTATTTGAACTATGATCAGATTGACTGTCTACGTGTTCGTTCTTTCGACGTGCAAAAGAGAAAATTAACGAGGCTCGATGATTTAAGAGAGAAAAAAAATAAAAACTAAGAAAAAAGAAAATATAGAAGAGTAGACGAGTTATTAAATTACATTGAGAAATATTCGAATGAAAAAAAGAAAAAAAACCCATAAAACAATTAATAATCTCATGGAAAAGTTCGTCGTTACCTTATACCTTTAAACTAATTGATTTCAATCATATTCAGGTCAGAATTATTTTTAACGTGTACAATAAAAATTTACATTTCCGACGGAGAACTCTCACGATAACAAATTGAAAGAAACTCGTAAGCGTTATTAAGAACGATGTTCAAACGAGGGTAGAAGAGTCCATTCTTTATCGTCGCCACGGCGAAAGAAGTGGGAGAAGTAAAAAACGAGAAAAGAGGGGTGGAAGGTAGGTAGGCGCGTTTCAAGAATTGTCCGAAATTAAGAGGGGAGATCCGATTCGTCAGGCGTAATGACTAACAGGGCCATAGTTTGGCCCATATGTCGTGTGATCCTACATGCTGACCCCTGCAACAGAAGCTGCTTGAGGAAAGGTTCGTCCAATTTTTTTAATGAGATCGAAATACATACAATATATGATAAAATCATGGGATCGTATTTATTTCGAAACGTTCTTTTTCCTATATTTTGCGCCGAGCAATCGGTAAACTTATAATAACTTTCTTTATTTCCTCATATTGATGAAAATGATCAAGGGAAAGTTCTTTATCTAAAGGGAATAGTTTCAATAATTAAACTAAGTATGACAAGTATCGTTTTTTATCGAGAACATATTCTATCGGAAGTAATCCAAAATTCGATCGAGATTTAAACGTATTGAACAAATTCGATTTGATCCTCGGATTCGTTACTTTTTCCCTCCCTCCATCCTCCTCCACCTTTCCTCACCCTGCTAGAAAAGAAAAGAAAAGAGAGTGAGATCGAGAGTGAAAGAATTAGATAAGAGATCGAGGAGAGATAAATAAAGAAGAAAGGAGATGGAACGGAGGGGGAAGGAGGAGGGAGAGGAAAAAAAGGAAGATGATCCATCCTCTTGCCCTTCGGTCCAAGGTGGAAAACTTTCTAATCGAGAATTATGAAAGTTATTTGCTATGCCGGGGCTTTGGAAGACGGGAGAGGTTCAGAGAAAGGTAAAGAGGGCTGCAAAGAAGGAGCTGCGAGCCGGAGAGGAGCTGGAAAAGAAAGAGAGAGAGAGACAGAGAGAGACAGAGTGAGAGAGAAAGAAAGAGAGAGATAGAGAGAGAGAGAAAGAAAGAGAGGGTGAGTTCGGAGGAAGAGGGTAGAAGTGAACGGACGGCGAGCGTAGAGCTTGGAATCGGAAAAAAGGAAGGAACGCCCAAGGCAAATCGGTAATTTCGTTCTGCGCGTGCGGCTATGATATTTCCAACCGTTTGCCCCTCTCTACCCCTCTACGCCTGTTAGACCTCCTGAAACCCTCGTCGACCCGTTCTCTCGTCGACTCTGCTCGTCTTCCTTCCTTCTCTGCCGCTCCTTCGCAGAAAGTAGCTAGACTCTCGGGCTCTGCGAAAGACAAGGGCGGCTCGCCTGGGCCGGACGGGACGGGCGGGTGCTCGGGGGGAAGCGGGAGAAAGAGAGCGAGAGAGAGGGAGGGATGCAAATTAAAATCCTCGCCGTTTTCCCGTTTCTTATTTTCCGCGGTGGTTCTCAACCGAAGGCGAATGCTATATCTCCGAGCCCTTCTTTAACAAAATGAAAATATTCACTTTTGAATATCTGAAAAACATCTTTCAATGTCATTTTTATAGATTCCTTTTTCTTCTTTTATTTTTATTTTTTTGCATTCTTCCATCTATTCTTCTTTTTTTTTCTATTCCTTTGTCTGTAGAAACTTTTTCGTGTTTCTTATTTATGAGATATCGTACGACTAAGATCAAATAAGATATTTGTCAGACATAAGTGCGATTACGATTTTTCCATATAGGCTTACAACTTGACTGTTTTTTGGTAAAGTAACTTTTAAAGAATTTTTTAACTTTAAAATAGATCTGGAATTGTCGAGTCGAATGATCTAACGTGCGAAATACTCGATCGTTACCGAAGCGCGCGTCGATTTATTCCGGCGTTCTCGGATAATTACCAGTCGTAAGAAAACTTGAATAGAGTGATGGCAGAGTTTTAGAGTCCTATCGTGGTATCAAAAAAGAAAACCGATTAACTTTATTTATCTCCAAACAACGAAGTTCGTTCTATTCGGACTATTATAAAATGATGTTGAATATAATCTAAATACTTGTTAAACTTCTATGGCGATTGATATACGCTACCGTATGTTCCTTCGTTGTAACAAAAATTTATTTTTAGATCACCAATCGACAAGTAACGGTCAACGTATTTACGCCACTTATTTTATATTACATATATTCGAAATATATATATATGTATATAATATATATATATATATATATATATATATATATATGTCTAAAATAAATAAATCATCGTGAATGGTATTAGCATCGTAAACGTTCATTAACTATTAATCGTGAATAAGTTCGTATTATTCGAATTCTTTTCTTTATCCGAATTAAATTAATAACATTGATGCGATAGGCGGTAGGAAAAATTAAAAAGAAGAAAAGAAAAAAAATCAATTTCTGCGTTCGCACTGCTTCTGCAATCGGTCTATAATCGACCACGAAGGAACAAATTTTAACAAGGGATAAAAAGTGAGAGAAAATATTCCTCGAATTGACGATCGTCAACGTCGTCCTCGTTGTCGTTGTCGGGACAACAGTTGCATTTGACAACCCCGCGTAGCCGGGACTAAGACAGATTAAGTATTTTAAATTGAACAGAGGGAAACTGTTCGCGGGTGGGTAAAAGAGAGGAGGGAGATTGTCGAGAGATCGGTGGCCGAGGTGGACGAAGGGAAAACAGGGTGGCCAGGAAGAAGCAGGGGGGAGGTTGGCGAGTGGGAGGTAGGGTGTCGTGGGAGGGGAGGAGGTTGGAGGAAATAGAAGAGTGGAAGAAGAGGAAAGGACGGTAGTCGGTAGAGTCGGGGGCTTTTTCCCTCCTTATCTACTTCTCTTCGTTCTCTCCTGGCCGGAGGGAGTTCAGTTTTTATAATAAAAGACTGTAATTAATGCCGCCCTCCTTCCACCATCACCAGCAGCCACCCTCGAGCGCCTCCTTCGCGCGACACCCCTCGCCACCAGCATCGACCACCACCTCCAACCACCTTCAACCACCTCCGCCAACTTCCTGCGGAGGAAGCCGATCCGAGGACCGCCCAGGGCTCTGCTTTTTTCTTATTCCATCCAACGACGACGACTGGAGGAGTACGTTGTTCGGCTGCTTTTGTAAGTTCCTTGCCGAACGAAAGAAACCTTTATTATCTCGATACGATTTACGATGTTGTTGTTGTTTTTGTTGTTGTTTTCTTTTTTCTTTTTTTTATTACCTCTGCAGACAAATGTAAATAGAGAAATAAAAGAAGTTTGTTTCTCTTTTCAAAGATAAAATTCTCTATCTCGTTTTCTTCTTGTTTCTTTTTTCTCTTTCAGAGTCGTTATATTTTTCTTATTATTATAGGAAAAAGATCAATAACAACAAAAGCTTTTCTACTTGGATCGATCGATTGAATATATTACGTCGTAACGGTTCACATAGTACTAGGAAGATAGTCAGTCGCGTGTCCGTCGGAGCTCCACTGGGTCATCTTTCATCCCCCCATCCTCATCCCTACCCGGCTTTCCTTACCCGCGCTCCTCAAATTCCTCAACTCCGGAACTCGAGTTTCTGACGCCGACATTGAATGCGTTGATGCGTTCAATTTGTCTCGGGAAGGCTTCATCCGTCTCTCGTGTCACGATGTTACGTACGCGAGTTGTTTTCGAAAAGCTCTCTTACGTTAGCTGATGGAAAAGAATTTCTTATCGAAGTTTTGGAGCTATTGACGAAGCCGACGAGATGCAGCCGTCGTGTCCGTTAAACGTCCGAAAAATCCCCCGGGCCTCCGTATGGAAACCGGTTCCGCGATTTTTATGGGGTCATCCGGTCTAGAGGGGAGGTCATCTCATTGAGGTCAGACCGAAGGAACGAAACGGTTCTCTCCCCTCCAAAGGATCTGGGCATCTGGTCATCGAGAATTAAAAAGTGCGAAAAAACTTACCTGACCAGTTCCGAACCGAGTTCCCCTCGGCCAGAAGCACACGTGGACAGCTCGTAAGGGTTATGCTAATGTGGAAAGGGCCGTTGTTCGATAGTTATGTCTCTCTCTCTCTCTCTCTCTCTCTCTCTTTCTCTTTCTCTTTCGTTCAACCCTTTCTTTAGCCCAGGTAGGGTCAACTTTGGAGAAACGGGTTTCCGGATTTTTTCATCGCGATCAAAGGGCCCGGCAGAAGGGTGGGGGATGACCACTGAACTATCGAAGGTTATATCGAAGGCAAGTCTCGTTACCGGCTAAAAGCCAGTATAGTTTTGCTTCGTGTCTACTATCGTAGAAAATAGTTTTCTCGCGTTTCTATACCCAAGTCGTCACAATATTTTACGTAACGAGAATATAGAGAAAACGTACTTAGCGTAAACTTTACCGAGGGTGTTCGATGATTTAGAAATATAAGAAAAAGAGAAAAGAACGAAAGAAAAAATAGAAAAAGAAAAAATTGTGTGGTGATAGAATGAGAAGATAAAGAAAACTGTCTGATCTGATTTGTTTGTGAAAGTTTCGACGATTTCGATTTTAATTTCTTTCGATAAATAGTTGACGATACTTGGATACTATCGGCTACGAACGTATATTTTATTTTAAAACTACTCGTTGTTGTGTTCTCGTTTAATGAGATTGTTGATTATTCATTTCGAAGGGACGATATCTCGTCTTACCTTGCACGCTCGATGTGCCGCGTAAATTCCTTTTTCGCTCGGTAGCACGAAATGACGTTAGGCGAATGAAATTGAAGGCGTGCTTAAATTTCACGGCAAATTCTGCGACCAACTTCTACCCGCGATTGACTTTAAAGTTTCACTTGAGACGCGCAACAGCGCCACTTTAAGTTCACTTTCGTATGCCACAATGTAATGTATATATTGTACATATGCATGTATCTATGTTTCACATATATATATATCTATATTTCACACATATGTATATATATATATATATATATATGTACACATATATGTACGTATGTAAGTATATATGAACGTACCCATTATTAAATCGGTCAAACGCCGATTGATAAAACATGCAAATTTTACGAGCTTTCACTTAAAACTTGATATTTACGTAAAGAAAAAAATTTACTTTGCGTTGGATCGAAACGGAAGACGACAGAAAATTTTTTATGACAATTATCGGGCCATATTCGATTCGTTTCGTGAAAAAGAAAAAGAAGTAAATCCGCGAATGAAAAAAAATTTGTTCTTTTTTTTCTTTTATTATATATTATACTCCAAGGAAGTTAAAGTCCCTATATAAGGATTCCTTTGTCGTAGATTATAGTGATTTTAATTAGTAAAAGTGCGATATAATTATTATTTCGATATATTGTACACACGATTGATGTCTTATATAATGATACGAATAAATCAGTAAATAATTTTCTACGGCAATTGCAATAGCCATCAGGTAGCTAGGTTATATATTGCGGTACAGCAATCGATTTCAAAGAAATTGTTCTATTCTTATACATTTGTTGGGTTGGGGGTGGTGGGGAAAGGAGGGTTAGCGTTTACTAAAGATAGCGATTAAAACAAAGTTAAAACGTTAAGTTTTGGGAGAAGCCTTTTAATCTTAAAGTAAAACCGAAGTTTTGCGAAGGTTCGTCCCTCTGGTAAAAGGCCGATCTCGAATCGAGCTACGTAAGTTGACCTCGACTAAGAGACGACGATGGTTTCGATGAAAATCGACTTTCTCTTTCTCTCTCTCTCTCTATATATATATCTATCTATCTACCTATCTTTCTTTTTCTTTCTCTCTGTTTGAACAGAAGGGTAACAAAGTTGGTCGGAAAAATCTGCCACGGCCATTTTACTTCACAGTTTCTTTCTCGATGCCCCTGGCCACCCCCGAAAGGGGAGAAAAACGGGAGGCATCGAAGCTGCCGGTTCGAAGCGGGTCGGAATGGTTGAAAATGGATAGAAAGGGGTCGAAGGTGAAGCGGGAGGGAGGATACTTCGATGAATTGGTAGGGGGTGCTTTTTCTAACGTCAACCCACCCTCTTGAAAACGGACTATTCCCGTTACTACTTCACCCTTGCTTTCAAGCTTCGAGGAAGAAGGATGGAAGATGAATAAAATGGCCGATGGCTCGCTTAATGCTTCGAATATATAACTTAGAAACAGAATTCCGAAAAGAATACGAAATATATGCCGTGTGAAAATCTTTAAAAGAATTTTTTTTTGTTTTGAACGAAATAAATAAATAAATATATATATATATAAATTTATGTTTCTATAAAATTTCTATTGCAAAGAGGAAAAGAAAATAAATTTTGCGAGAACGCTTTTATTGATCCAGCAAATAAAAAAATCTCTATAGATACTCTCTCTCTCTCTCTCTCTCTCTCTCTCTCTCTCTCTCTCTCTCTCTCTCGATGAGAATCAAATTTAACAACCGTTCCGCGAACGGGCTGAGTTCCAAAGCGAATTTCCACATTGAGTTTCCGATTCGAGAGATCCTATCCCAAGCGATCGTCGTATTATAGTTTAATACCGTTATCGCCCGATTTCCTGATCGTCGTCTTGGATAAAGGTCCGGTATGGGAATTCGAGAGTAGAGTATTTTCGTCTTACGATCGAAATACGACAAGGACGCTCATTGCATTAGGTACACGATAATGTAGTAACATAAACAAAAGGAAACATTTACACTGTATTATTTGACATGATTTAATAACAATTCCTGTTATTACGGTAATATAATCATAGTAACATTGTAGCATTGTAATAAATGATTAAATCGTGTTATCCTGATGAAAGTTCCGAAAAACGTAGATCATTATACATTTTTTTATGGCTTAGCAATCTGGCGAAGGAAATAATGGCAATTAAAGTTGAAGATATCGTTGCAGAGCGAGAAGAGATTCCAAAAGTGGTCAGAGTAGGGGAAATCTTCGTTCTCGGAAGGGATGCTTTTTGTCGTTTGAAATATGCCGA
This sequence comes from Vespa crabro, assembly GCF_910589235.1. Classification (NCBI taxonomy): domain Eukaryota; kingdom Metazoa; phylum Arthropoda; class Insecta; order Hymenoptera; family Vespidae; genus Vespa; species Vespa crabro. The sequence continues at coordinate 1,060,951 of NC_060964.1, forward strand.
AGAGAGGGTGTATTCGTCTGACACGGGAAGCGAGGAATGATAAAATGGCGTCGCAAGCACAAAAGACCCCCAAGATTTTTACTCTCTTAGCTCTCCTCTCCCTTTTGTCCTTGCCTTTAATGACGCGAAGTCAACCCGTTTTACCTAAGAAAAGAAACGATCGACCATGGAAGCGGCATTAGTTCTTATTGTCACTGTTAAAGATGACGTAGACTTTTCTGTATACTTATTGAATCTATTTTCATTTTTCAAATGTTCTCAAAATTATTATGTTGTACAATTAATTAGAGAGATTAATTGTATTAATATGTATTTATGTATGCGTGTACGAGTCGACGAGTATATTTTTCATAACGAGATTTTAACCTTTGGGTATATATAATATAAAAAGAAACAAGCTATGAACGGTGCTCTTTCTCTTTCTCTCTCTCTCTCTCTCTCTCTCTCTCTCTCTCTCTCTCTCTTTCACTCTATCTTTACAAATGATTCTTTCTCTTTTTTTAAAAATGATTCTATTCTATTGAGAAAATCTTTTCACAAGAGGAAACGATTATCACTGAAAGGAGTAATAAAACAATGCGAAATGCACGAATATCGTTACGTCATTCTTGAAAGCGACAGTTACTCATCCTTTAATCGGCCAGGAATTTTCTCATTTTCTCTCTTTTATCTCGACTTTTGTGAATTTGATTTGTTTCCTTCCCTTTTCCATCTTTCTTACTTTACCTTTCGAAAGAGAATATTTTTATACGTTTTATACGAATATTAATGTAACCACATAATCCACCATATCCATAAACATGTATCTATACATTAGCATGTATTAATCTTGATATTAGCAAATGTTTATACATACAAAGCATACTATTACTTCGAAATATATATATATATATATATATATATATATATATATATACACACATATTTAATCGATCCTCAGGGTGATTCAACGAAGTAGAAAGTTTCCCGTACGAGCGATTTATTCTCTTAATACCACTAATACACGGCGTGTATCACAACGCACGCGTGCATTTCATTCCCAAGACAAGAATATTCGAATTTTAAACGAAAGAGGGGCGTAAGGGGAGGAATCTTTAATAAGCCGACGAATTCGGTTCTCGTTCCCTACAAAGATAATTTTTAGTAAGACCCTTTTTAGTATATCTCGGTTGAGTATTCGATAGAACCATTCTCCAACCCCCAGGAAAATCTTTCGCGGCACTAATGTAACAAGGAACAAAAGAACGTAGCCTTGGATGATTTGCCAGATCGCACAGAGAGAGAGAGAGAGAGAGAGAGAGAGAGAGAGAGAGAGAGAGAGAGAGAGAAAAAGAGAGAGAGAGACAGAGAGAGAATAAGGCATAGGAGTCTTCGAAAAGAAAAGGAATCGTTGAAGGAACGAAGCGAAAAGCTAGCAGCCTGCTCAGGCTGGATAGGGGGTGGTAAAGGGATGAGACTGAAGCCGCAGTGGTAGGGTTGGCAGTCTTCGAAGGGGTTGTATTTTAAGATTCACCCTCGACGGCTATCTCGTCGGTCCTATCGAGAAGGGGATGGATTTTTCCTCAGCTCGAGACTCAAACTGCGAAAGGGACGATGCACAACACCTCGACGACTTAACGTGACTGAACAAAAGTTATTTACGCGGGCTATAACAAGTTTCTTAATAAATTACGATCCAACGGGGAACGATATTTATAAGACGTCATTAACGTTAAATTGCATAAACAATTTTTTTTCAAAAAAATTTATTTAACAATCATTCGTCGTAGTTATATTCTATATACGTAAATTCATGATACAGTTGTACAATTTGAATTTTACACGACATTTGATTCTCAATAACAGTCGAACAATGTGATTGCCATTTATGCTTGATCATTATTTTAGAACATAATCGTATTTGTTCTACTTATGTATGTACACAAATATTTTTTTCATTCAACGATCATTTGTCATAGTTATATTTATATATAAGTAAATATATAGTATAATAGTAGAATTTAAATTTTAAAATTTGTTTGATCGTCGATAAAACATTATTTTGCAATTTGTACTCCGTGAGAATATAATTGTATGCATTCTATGTATGTATATACGTAAACATTTTTCTCGTTTAATAATTATTCGTTGTAGTTACATTTTATATATGTAACTATATAATACAATTATACAATTTGAATTTTAGACAATGTTTAATTGTCAATAATAATCGATGAACATTACTATTTATGTTAGAGGTGGGAATATAGTAGTATTTGTTCTATCCATGTACACATTTTTTCGTTTATTAAACATTCGTCGTAGTTAAATTTTATATACGTAAAGTTGTACAATTTAAATTTTAGACAATGTTCGATTGTTAATAATAATCGATCAACGTTACTTTGCGATTTATGTTTGTGGTTCATGCAAATATATTCGTACTCGTTATACGTATGTACATAGAACAGTTATAACGTAGGAATGGGTAAAAGGGGCTTCGCGTGTCGAGTCGCACGTACAGTGAGAGAGAGAGAGAGAGAGAGAGAGAGAGAAAGAGACAAACATTAGATGCCACCTTTTCGGCAAAGTACTTTGACTTCCAAGTATTATCCACTTGAAGGTACTTTGCGCGAACTTGAAAATGACACGGAGGTGGTACGAAAAACGCTTGACTTTAAGTGCTGTTTACGACACGACACGACACGACAGGAAACACATGTAGTGTTAGTCAACAATAGGTCTTAAATAAAAAAACAAAGAGAGAAAGAGAGAGGAAGAGAAAAAGAGAGAAACGTTTAGAATCGATCGACAAACAATAAATTCTATTCATCGAACCTATACAATGAAACGTCGAAATTCGATTTTTTCGATCTTTTTTTGTTACATTTTCTTATTATTCCTAGATAAGTCAGAAAGTTCGTTAATAAATGTATCATCGAATAATTTTCATATTTTCATATCTCGACGTAAGAAGAAATGAAAGAATTTTGGCACAGAGAGGCGAGCCGAAAGTGCTGAAGAAGAACACTTTCGTATTTTTATTGATTCGCCCTGCGAGGAGTAGTTAAGGGGTGCCAACCGGCGGACTTACCCCCACCGAAGCTTCCACCGTTCTCCTGCTGCCCCTTCGATATGAGGGGCTAAGAGGGTAGGTATTCTCCTTACCCCCTCTCTCTCCGTAGTTTCCTTTCAACCCCACCATACCGAGCGTGGCTCGTTCCACCCTTGGCTTTTCCAACGGACGCTGTTAAAGAAAAGTATCCACCAAAAAGAAGGAGAAGGTGGAGGAGGCCGCGTTTTCCATCTCCACTTTCCTTTCCGTCTTTTCCTTTCTACCTCCAAAGAGAGAACCACGTCATCTCTATCTTTTTCTCTTTCTTTCTCTTCTTTCTCTTTCTTCCACTTTCTCTGTCTCTGTATCTATCTCTCTCTCTCTCTGTTTCTCTCTCGCTATCTCTCACTATTTCTCTCTCTCTCGCGCGCACGGCCTCGTGCTCTCTGTGGTAGATAATTTTACTCACCAAGCGAATTGCCAGAGGCGAAAAGATTTCGAGGTCTATGGAGAGAAAGAAAGAAAGAAAAAAGAGAAAGACAGAAAGAGAGAGAAAAAGAGAGAGAAGGAGGAAGAGAGAGGCCACCATCGCGTCCTCCAACCTACGAAGCTAAGCCACCGTGGAAAGTGAAAAGTTTTCTTTCATCTTTCTATCGTGCTATAGGGCGAGATCGAGCTAGTAAATGAGAGAGGGAAAGAAAAAAGAGAGAGAGAGAGAGAAAGAGAAAGAGAGAGAAAGAAAAGATAAGAGATAAGGAGAGAAAAGAGGAAGATTTTAATGCGAGCTAAACGTAGAAAAAGTTTTACCAAGATTTCATTTGCACTGCGCCTGCAATCCGCCTGTAATATTCTTCTCCTTCTTCTTTCTTCTAACGAGATGAGATCCTTCTGGCGGACCGGCAACGGTTATCTTTTCCGAGAACGTAATTGGAGGAAAAATATGATAATTTTGTAGGAAAAGTTACTAAGACCGCGAAAGACGATTCTTGTCTCGTCTCTGGAAAGAGGAAGAAAAAAAAGTGAAAAAAGTAAAAGAAAAAGGAATACAAATTTTTTTCCGTATATTCGCATAGACTTTCAGCATTAATACTTTGGTAGTTTGACAATAATGAACTTTTGCATAACGCTGTATACGAGAGAGAGAGAGAGAGAGAGAGAGAGAGAGAGAGAGAGAGAGAGAGACACAGAGAGAGAGAGACAGAGAGAGAAAGAGAGAGAGAGACAGAGAGAGAGAGAGACAGAGAGAGAAAGAGAGAGAGAGAAAGAGAAAGAAAGAGGAAAAGGGAGAGAAAGAGAGGAAGAGATGGAGAGAGAGACATGATTACGCTAGAATATATTTAAGAAAAAGCTATTCTCTTGTCTCTTTCTTTTTTCTTTTTCCAGCAACTCACATTTCATGCTTCACTCAGTAATTCATCTAAAAATCAAAGAAAAAAAGGGTAAGAGTAGATTACGAAAGAGAAAAGCCTACAATGGTTTACTTTCTCTCTCTCTCTCTCTCTCTCTCTCTCTCTCTCTCTCTCTCTCTCTCTCGTTTTCACTCTCGGCCGCGTACGCTTACGGTGCTGGTTTATGACCGCTAATTAAGTGAAAAAGCATCGACAAAGTGGCCACTCTACTTTGCTCCTGGTAGATGTATGAATAGGATACCGACGGCAAAACGGAGGCTAATAGGTACACCTGTAAAAAAAAAGAGAAAAAAGAAAGTAAAGAAAAAAAAGAAAGGAAAAAATAAAAGTTAGGGTCGGCCTGCAACGAGTGAGAAAGAGAATGAGTATGGAACGAGAAGAACTAATGGGAAAAAAAAATTGCTTGCGTGTTACGGGCCACCACCTGTTAGAAAAAGCATCCCTTAGTGAGAGGGAATGCTAGAGAGAGAGAGAAAGAGAAAGAGAGAGAGAGAGAGAGAGAACGGTGGGCAGGCTGAACAAAAAAATGAGAGAACGGACTGGCGCATGCACACACATACACATACATATATACACATATGCACACACATACATATTCTTAGAGGCCAATACACAAGCGTATGCGCACATAGGTGATGCTCCATAGGAAAGGATTCTGGGGTGGTGAAGCGTGCCACGTGCCGGGAATCTACGAATGTTCACGAACAAAGTTGTTCGTGTTACGAGGGGAGTAGCGAACCAGCGAATACAGGGGTGTCAAGTGGAGCATCATTTTTTTTACTACAACTCACCCCACGCTAGCTACTCTCCCGACAGTTCGACTGGAATGTACACAAAAAACGCTTAGGGTCATATATCTACCCTACATTATTGGTGCCTCTACTATTGTCAAGAATGTGGCCTGGACTTTTTTTTTATAGAGTAACAGGTACCATACACGGTTTGCTAACTACTGTTGTTGTTTTGTAGACTGCTACATTTTTTGTTAACTTTCATTAAATGAATCGTATGATTTGTAAATCGGAGTGTTCGATTTTCGTCCATTAATGATAAATGCTCCTTATATCAAATATAATAAGCGATATTAATACAATATTTTTGTTTATCACAAAATTGCTTTATTAACATAAAATTAACGTAGTTTTTTTTTATAGTACAGTATCATTAATTGATAATCAAAATGCTTTCTATTGCGCAATCGTTTTTCACAAAAAGATTATTCAATCGACCTCGTTAAAAAGAAATAAACACTTTCACGTAGAAGAACTATAGGGAAAGGTCGGAAGATAAAAGGATGCGGTGGTACACTTGGCTAGTAAAAAGAGGAGAAACACGAGCGCTCGTAAAACTCCAGAGAATTGGATGATAAATTTAAAACTCCGTTAAAATGCTCCAGATGAAAGCTGCACGGTAGATAAGCTTTCGTTTCGTATTTGAGATATTGTCTGTTAAAAAAAGAAAATATATAGATATATAACGAATCAAACATTTATTTACATTTATATACAAGTAAGAACATAATGTTCTAGCATGATTTAAAAAAAAAATGAGAGAAATTTATTTTCGATACGAAATATGGATATTAATAAAACGTAAAATTTGGTTCGGATAAAAGCTAAGCATAGACACGAACCGAGTTGGACTAAACGAGTAGCGCCATCTTACAGAGGAAGGATGAATTAAAATATAAAAAGGTTGCTTTCACACAAGTCCAACGATTTGTATATTTTAAAATTTTGATTGTGAGATGAATAGCAAGATGAATTATTTCCAAAATAACATAAAAATAACGCAAACGTACATTTGTTGTCGTATAATCTTGTAAAAATGAAAAAATATGTTTATATATATCAAATATTAACTTGTCAACGGAAATAAAACAAAGAATTAATTCGGTATAATTTCTATACTTATTTCACATTCGGCATAAATGATCTTCGATCTTTTTATATCGATTACAGAGGATTATCTTTTATATGATCAATTCAAATAATTAATCGCAAATAAAATATTTTTATCGGCTTTAAACATTTAAGAAAGAATCTAAGAAACTCGTTGAGAATTTTCATTTTCTTCTTAAATAAATTATTTTGCAACTTTTTGGACGAAAAGGGACACGAAAACGTTAGCACGACTTAAGCGAAACAAATGCACCGACCTTAAATCTTAATGGAAGTCCGGAAGATCGCGTTAATGTTTCGGGTAACCATGTAAAACTGTACTTACTTATCTTAAGGAAAGCAGCCGTTGGGTTGGAGTCGGAGAAAACGTTTCGAGGGAGTGTAGATATTTCTCTCTGTCTTTCTCCGTCTCCCTCTTTAGAATACATTCGCCGCGGCGTTTGGTTTTTAACGAAAATTAACGGCCCCGGTCCGAGATTCTGCAGATGCTCGCTGTAATCTAATAGCCAGTAAAGTTAACCGAAGGGAAGAGCGGCTGGCTCGTGGCTTTTTCTAATTTATTATTTCACCACCCCCGCGAAAACCTCGCGAACTAAACCTTCCTTTCTCCGTTCATTCGCTTTCTCTCTCTTTCTCTCTCTCTCTCTCTCACTCTCTCTCTCTCTCTCTCACTCTCTCTCTGTCTCTCTCTCTCTCTGTCTCTCTCTCTCTATTCTCCCCTTTTAACTTCTATTCTTCTACTCTCTCAGAAAATTGCTTCTACGTTGTTCCTCTGTGTTATTACGAACACAGGTACTTCACAGAATTTTCTTCGAATTTATTCTCGCGAAACTACGTGCTCGTGACAAATGGATATCCGAATCGGGTACCTGCTACATGTTTCAAAGTGGTAAAGTGGTTTGGTGATATATATGACTAAAGACTGTTTATATCATTCCACGTATTGCTGCTTGAATTTCAAAAGATTCGTTTCAAGCGAATTCATTTATTCGTTCTGCGCTCGGATTGATCAAATCTTTTTATTCTTCAATTTATATACGAGCAGAATGCTGCTAACGTTAGCATTAGAATATTAGAATATTTCTATATACTCAAATCAAATATACATTAAGTTAAATATGCATATATATATATATATATACTGTTTTAAATATTAACAGTAATATATCAAATATATATTAATTCTTAAGTAATTATAATATTAACGTAGCTTTGTTGAGAACAATAAGCATCGATCAGTCTATGCTATATGACATTGCGGTATACATGTATAAAGTGGTAGAAGAATCGGGACCGATCGATTAATTTATGTCATCAGCATTATTAAATTACATAATTAATTATTGTCCGATAGAAGGAAGTAGTTCGATTAAACGCATTACTCGCGAGAAGAAATATATGATACGTTACGCTACGTTGGTTGCAACAACAGCAATAGCACGATACTAACGGCAGCGTTAGTTGTTCGTAAGAGAATCTAAATGGTTTTGTTTACAATTTAATTCTTCAAGTTCTCATCTTTTTCTTTTTCTTTTTTTCCTCGAAAACGGAAAGAAAACGAATTGCGATAAGTTTGTTTTATATTTTTTATCCGATGTATAATATCATCGTGAATCACCTTTCGCCGTTGGATCCACGTTTTTGTTCCATGGTTACCAAGACAGTATGTTTTCACTTAGAAGGACAGAGTTTAATCGCGATATTCTCAGAACTCAGAGGTCGGTCGGTCGGTCGGTTGGTCGGCCAGCCAACCAGCCAGTTAGAGAGAGAAAGTCCAAGGCAATTTTTCACTCGTTCCGACCCCGGGACGACGGGAGCGGACGTCGGCGACCACTTCATAAAATTACTTTATTACTTGTCCGGCCCTTGCGGTAGCCCCTGGTATCCCTTTTCCGAGGCTATTTTTTACCACGACATATGTCAAGGAGGGCTGGCCGACCTCTTGAAAGTGCGTACAAGCGATCCTTCAAAAGCATCTACTTACATCTTTCGTTTAAATATCAACTCTTCGGCCGTTTGTTTTATTATTTATCAAATTATTCGAACTTCAACGCGATGCGAACATCTCATATTTTCTTTTTTTTACATACATATCGTTTTCGTATTGTTTATGGATCACGTTCCAGAGAATTCTTTTTGTATTTGAACTTTTTTTATTTTGTTTTTTGCTTTTATTTTTTTGTTCATCTACTAGAAAATATTCTACTAGCGAATACGCTTACTTAAAATCAATCGAAACTCACAACAATTGATTTATTTTACATTTTGTTACGTATCGTTTTCATATTTTCACGTGGAATTATTATTTGTAAATCTCTCCGTATTATAATAATCTTCTCATTTCATATCGTGTCGATGGCAAATTTCAACGATATTTTTTTCATTCAACTTTTTTGCTTCCTATTTTTTCCAAATCGAGACGTCGACTACTCTTCGAACGAATTTTTCGTCGACCAAATTAGCAAAATTTTATTATAATCGATTTATTGAATATTTCATCAATTTTGTTCGTTATACTTTTATACGCATGTTTTTTTAATTTCTACTGTATAACATTAAAATGATTTCTTTCGTTTTTTGTTCGTTTTTCCCCACGTTTAATCCATAACGATCAAGTTTCAATGAATAATATTTTTTGATCATATTTTACGCATGTCTCGACGTATCTATTAATGACACCCGATTGTCAAATGGTACATATCTTTAAACAAGCACACCGTACACGCATCTCTCGGTCCCGCCAACCGGAGGGACTTTTCTCGCCTGCGATTCTTGCGACACGGTTAATCGAGCGAGGCAATGTTGTCCAAGCGATGGGCATAATTAAACTTGCGAGCGAGAGCACCATGGTGGTTGAGTACGATGGCTCGATCGATAACAACGCACCCCGACGACGAATGAACGCGGGCCATTGTTGACGAAATTATCAACAAACCGCAGCGTCACGAGTGACTTGACAAATGAACTGCGAGTCCCTGCCTCTTAGAATTCCGATTGAGCGAGTATCATTACGAGGGAGTAACAAAATTTATAGCTATATTCAAAAATATTCGTGCGATTATGTAAATAAATTCTTTCATTTTTATTTCCTTTCACGAGTTGTTTCGTATAACAAGATTTATTTTAATAAAAATTTCGCGTTCGATCCATTTTTCATTTTCCAAAAAGTTCATATTTCGGATCAATTAGTTTTCAATATGTTATCTGTTATTTTGAGAATTTCTGAGATTTTCTATAATATTGTCTTTAACAAAAAATAATTAAAAATTATAATAATGACATAAAGGAAGCGAAGGACACGCTTTTAAGCACGCGTTGTCGTCTATCAAACGACGAAGACGATCCATTCAACAAGCTACCTATGCTCCGAAGGCAAACTCAAGTTGCGATACATTTGCCACGATATACACCAATCTAGTCGACTACCAAGACACTGCGGAGACGCACCAAGTAATTTCATTGAATTCGGTTCAATGACACGCTACCGTGATGGAGCCTACATTATATATTCGCTGACATCAAACGAACTATCTAGGAGTAGATTTCTTATATGATTCTGCAAAAGGGATGCAATCATGGCGATAGTTTATGCAATAGTATCGATATTAGGTTTTACCCGATCATTGTCAAGATCATCGAATTACATTTGTTAATCTCACTTACTGCTAAAAGTATTCCAAATTTATCTAAGAATATTCTAAATCTAAGAATATTCCACTTGTTAGATATCATAACTTGAAAATTTTATAAATAATAAAAATAATTTGATAATCAAATGAGATATTAAAAAGAAAACAAACAAAAATTAACTATATTCGCCGTATTAATTAATAAAAATACATACATATCTAATAAACAAAATCCATTTTGTCCAATCCGTGAACGCAAAAGTTGGACTTTAGCCGAAAAATTTGAAAGTGTTAAGAGTAGTTCGCAAGACGGTTCCTAGAAGAGAAAGGAGTAAGGGCGGCAAAGGATAGGGAGGAGAGTAACCGGATTCTCACGTTTTAAGCACACCTCGCAGACGAAGTTGGCGACTTAGCTGAACATTTTTCGGGGTTATCTTAATCTCGGTGGGATTAGTCGTTCTCCGCATCCCGAAGGAAGGAAGGAAGGAAGGAAGAAAGGAAGGAAGGAAGGAAGGAAGGAAGAAAGGAGGGAAGGAAGGAAGGAAGGAAGGAAAGAGCGAAGAACGAAGGAAGAGAGAGAAGGACGCATACTCGTAGACGGTCACATGAACAAGAGAGGTAGAGAGATAAAGAGAGAGGGAGAGAGAGAAAGAGAGAGAGAGAGAGAGAGAGAGAGAGAGAGAGAGTAAGTGAGAGAGAGAGAGAGAGAGTTCATGGGAACAAAGCGAGTGTGTCGTAGCTTCACCGATGCCAACGGCACGTGTACGACCGTCGTGCATTCGCTCGATCGCACCGTCGACCTGCGTTCTTCGACCATCAAATTTATTTCCAGACTTGCCGTAGAGAAAGCCATCAGGAACGAGACCGATAAGTGGACTGTAAAATAATTTAAGAGACTCTTTATACTCTGTCATTGATTACGCGCGAATGATCATTCTGTGTATAGAAATAAAACGTAACATTATATTTCACAAAATGCAAATCCTTATTTTCTCGGAAATAAATCATAAATGTTATTATAATGCAAAAGATTCTTGATACTGTTATTGTTGTTGACATTATCGGTTAAATTTCGTCTTTTGTTTATAAATATAATAAAAAGAAATTTGTATTCGCAACGTTCGCTTTTTTAAATAAATAAATGAAAAGCTTTTTCATGGTCACTTATAATCTCCACAAATTCATTTAACAGATTATTAATTGGAGAAAGGCTGCTAGAAAATGAGTATGACAAAAAATAAAAAAAAACAAGAAAAAAAGAAGTGCACGCGCGTATATAGTATGTCGATCGATCGTTCATAGTGAGAACGCAATCAACTAAAATCAAAATGGACAAATCTCTCGCAGGTAGGCTAAAAAATGTATGTGCGAGTGAGTCACCGCAGACAATCCAATCAGAGAAAAACGGATGGGACAAAAATAAAAAATAAAAAATAAAAAGAAGAAAAAAAAACTGTTCCATAAAATCCTGTAACATAAACCGTCAAACGGGTGGATCTATCTATGGTGTCGTTGTTTCGGTATGTGGAATGGATACAGAGAGTGAGATCGAATGGTTTGTTTGCTTTATTTTTTTTTTTTTTTTTTTTTTTATTTTCAGGAGATTCGCGTGCCGGTGCGTAAAGCGGAAGGTGAGTTAGGGGTGCAGAGAAAGCAGAGTGCGAAAGGTTCGAGAATACGCGGTGGAGTTTCGAATCCTCTCGTTGGCGGCTTGCGGTTTGAAGCAACAACTCCTACCTCCCCTCTCCTTCTGCTACCGTGTGTAACCGACGAATGGCAGGGGATAGAGAATGAAGAGAAAGAGAAAGAGAGAGAGAGAGAGAGAGAGAGAGAGAGAGAGAATGAAAGGGTGGGAGAGAGGGAGGAGGTGTCGTGCGGGTGGCCGCTCGTTATTTTTATTGGCCACGTTTATCGGAGGGCTTGCCATCGTCCGGAAAAAAAGTATGCGAGAGGGTGAGGAATAAAAAAGAGGAAGGCATAGGCGAGAGAAGGGTGTCGAGTGTGTCAATCCTCTGATTCTTTTTGCTTTGCTTCACACTGTTTTTCGAAAGGGGTGGGGCGAGATGAGAGCGAATTAAAAGAAAGAAAAAAATTTGCCATGTTCATTAGGATTCCTATGATTTACTTTCCTGTTTCCTTTTGCCTTATTCCTTATAGATTCTGTTTTTATCTTTTCTTTTTTTTTTATTATTTATGTAATATCCTTTTCGTGCTCAGCATGTCGACAAAGTTTTCCTACTTTGCAGGAAACAAGTTATGTTAGACGGTCGGAAGCCATTTTGGTTCTTGGACGAGGCGTCTCCTGGTTTTTTCCCGGTTAGCTTCCCGGCCATTTTCCGTGGACTACGCGGAAGCACTAAATAATACGGGATGCTCGAGGCGTCCCGAAGCGCGTCGGCAAGAAGGAGAACGGTTCTATTCGTGGTAGTGGAGATGCCACGAACGAGAACGAGAGAAAGGAACGAAGAACGAGGGTGGCTGATTTGCAAGTGGTAGAGAAGGACGAAGTGGAGAAAAGAGGAGGAGGAGGAGAAGGAAGAAGAGGAGGAGGAAGAGGAAGAGAAAGAGAAAGAGGAGGAGGTGGAAGTGTAGGAGTAAAGTAGAAGAAGGAAGTAAGGAAAGGAGGTGTGCGGGTGGAGCGAGTCGCGAGGAGGAGAGCTCGAGATTTTGTGCGCAGAGTTATAGTGAAACTTTCGAGCATTTATTTCACGAATCTGCATACTACGTCCGCCGTAGTCGTAGCTGCCTCGCAAAAGAGGGTACGACGACGACAACGACAACGACGACAACGACGACGACGACGACGACGACGACGACGACGACGACGACGACGACGACGACGACGACGACGACGACGACGACAACGTCGACGACGAGCGTTCTCCTCCTCGTGGACGTACGTATGTACGATCCTGCGTTGGTAAGTACATGCACGACGAACGAGCGAGAGAGGGAGGCTCGGAAGAGCCTCCGTGTTTTGCTACCAACGTCCAGAAAAGGGGTTGCGAGAGGCGACCGACTTGGTGGCTCCAGCTACGTCCGACGTGTACGAAGGGGCCGCACGGAAGCCAAGCGTAGAAATAACTAATGATGGAAGAACCAGCGTTTTCTTAAACGCAAGCCCTTCGTTTCTTCGTCTACTCTCTTATTTCTGAATTACTTCTTCATTATTTCTATGTATGATATATAGGTAGATTGTAAGTAGAATATATATAGGTAGATATATTATTTTCATAATGAAAGGATTGAAGGAATAAAAATATCATATTGCTTACGAGTATATATTTCTTTGTAATTCTTTATTTTTTTTTGTTTTTTTGCCTTCTCTTCCCTTTCTTCTTCTTTTTTTTTGTCTTTTTCTCTTTTTTTTTTCACCAAACGATCAACCAATGCACTATCGGTCGCACTGCTAAAGTTCGCGGCAAGTTTCACAAGGGGAATTATTGATAGAAGATGGTGGAAAGATATGCGAGCGTAGGCGAACGTTCGCCCGCGGCCCTTAACCTCCCTTTTCCCGCCTCGCGCCAACCTCGCCGGCAGCGGAGAGAAAATTTACGGCCACGCGAACTACCCTCTTAAACTCCGTGAGACCAGCAGCCCTCCGCCTCCGTCTCATCCTCGACCTCCTTCTACTCTTCCTCCTTTTACACCCTCTCCTTCTCTTTCCCATACTACACAACCCACTCCTCCCTCGACCTCTTCTTCGCGTCGCCATTTCGGAGAACTTTCAAAATTCGGCCCATAAAACTTTTCGAGAAACTGCTGCGACGCGCTCGGCCACACGCCCCGAGGATTACAGCGCCTTCGTGATCGGGTTTTCAACCTTCGACCTCGGTTTCGAGCTAGCTTCGAGCATCCTCGGGATCTATGTTCTTATATCCTTCTCTCTCTCTCTCTCTCTCTCTCTCTCTCTCTCTTTCTCTCTTTCTCTCTTTCTCTCTCTTTCTTTCTCTCTTTCTCTCTCTCTCTCTCTCTCTCTCTCTCTCTCTCTTTCTTCTTCTCTTTCTCTCTATCTATCTATCTGTACTCTTCTCCCCACTTTAAATCTTCCCTCGTACGATATTGATAACGTAAATGGTAAGTACCTCTGAGTCAGATTCTACGTTACGAAACTTTTAAATAACCTCTTATTTAAAATATTCTTCGTCAACATTCTGACCTCTTGAGTCTTGTTAGATTCACATCTGAGGTTGATAAATAAAATAAAAAAAATAATATTTTTGAATGAAGACACAGGTGCGAGTAAGTACATAGCGAGAATCTTCCTCTTACACTTTTCCTCTTTTTGAAGTAGATATGATTATATTACATGCTTGTAGAGATAACCATGAAGCGATGTAACGTGTACGTTCGCATTTCACAAAGTGGAATGAATGGAGAAGAGCGAGAAAGGGAATAGGAAGGATGAGAGAAAGTGAGAAGACTGGTTACGGAGCAAAGGATGTAGCGGTGGGAGAGCTGCATCCCTGTCTGAGTGTATAGAAGGGATGGGTAAAGAGGGTGTATCACTTGTTTACTACCCAACCGCAAACCACCGACAAAAACATTAATGTTGAACGTTAACAGCGATAATGCAAGAGGCCCGTTACTATCCCTTCTATTCTCATCATGTAACAATATCGATGCATCACTGTATTCAGTGAAAAAACGATCACCGAGATCAATCGTATAGTAAAATAATAGCATGTAAAGACGTTAGTCAGAGATATTCGTTTTTATTTTTGATTATCATCTTTTTTACTCGACAATTGATTTCCGTAATCCTATGAATCGACTTTCAATAAAGGCAAATATCTAGAATATATTTTGATTTCAAATTACGAACTTTTTTTCATCCTTTTCGAGAGAAGTCAGACACCGACCGGCTTCTGCGGTATCGAAGAGAAAGTTCTTCGCTAGATGGTGGGACATCATTTCGAAGAGAATGTCCTCGTTTATCTGAAAATTCTCGCTCGGGTCTGATGTCTGGGGTGGAAGAGGGTTGGTCGAAACTTTAGCCATTTTTGCCACCCCCGTGTACTCCGCGCCGCTGTTACCATCGCGGCCATCGCCGTATCCTCTTGCACCTCCCTCCTCCTCCTCCTCCTTTTACTCTCCCACCTCCTTCGTCCCATCACACCCCTTCGGAAGCCCGAACCACTTTACTAGTCTACCAACAGTACCATCTCCGGTAACCGCTAGTAACCGCCCGAAGGCACCGTACTCGTTTTCCAGAAAGAGAAAGATGGAAGAACGAAAACGATAGTCTCTACTGTGCGAAAGAGAGAAACCCTCATAAGAATGTGGTAGTTCGTGAATGACTGGCTACAGCGAATGAGTGTTCTAAAGGGGCAAAAAGGGTAGGGGCTAGGAAGGGCAAGAGAGGAGAATGGAGAACCGGGCAAGATGATATTTTCTTATCTACTCATTACTTAATTTTACGATTGCCCCGATACTGCGGGCGTTGCCATGGCTACGTTACTTAAGTGCCTCATAAAAAGATGAATGGCGAGCCAACCATATTTCCTTGCAGCTAGAGACTCCCACTCGACTTCTTCAGTTTGTTGAGCTCACTTGCCGTCGTTCCGTAGACTTATTCGAGGCAGTTTCTGCGATGATATTGGTTAAACGTTGGCTAAAACGCGAAATACGGACAGATCGAGAGTTCCATTTAAACGTTTTTTCCTAATGTATCAAATATAACTAATCAAATAGAACAAATCTATTACAAAGGTATATACATAGCATGACAAATTAACAAAATCATTTTCATATCATAAAATTAATCTAAATTCGTGTACAATCACAATATTTCTTTCCACTGATCCTTCAATCGTTTCAAGTAAACGATGTACTAACGTAAACGCTGCAGAGAAGACAAGAAGGTGATATTGAAAAATCGATAGTACCTAGCACGAAGGAGGAGGTCGAAGGAAGGCGAGGGGTGGGGGTTGGGGGATAGAAGACTAAAGTAAGTACGAACGAGAAAACGAGTTTTGAAAGGCAAGGACAGTGACGAGCGAAGATAGGCCAAATCTTCAAGGAAGGGCTTCAAGCGGGAGGCAGCAAAGGGGAGGCTCGATTCGTCGGAAGAAGGGACGAAATTGATCGCGGTGCGCCGTGGAATGATGCCGCATGATTAAACCGACGTGTCGGAAATCTTCCGCGCGATCAAGCCCTCTTCTAAGCTATTTCTTGCTGATCGCCTAGCCAGCCCAGCCAGGTTTCCCCCTCGATCCACCCCCAGCTTCGTCGCCATCGTCACGGGTGCCTTCCTCCGAGCTCCTTTATCCTATAGTATCTATCTTCATTTTCTTAATCGTTTCCAACCCCCAACACTGCACCCGGCAACTTCTCTCTCTGTCTTTCCCTCTCTTTCTCTCTCTCTTTCTCTCACACACACACAAACTTACTCTCCTTTTCTCCTCTTTCCTCTTCTTCCAACTCCTCCTTCGTCTTCCTCATCCTCCTCAGCCACCTCTCATTCTGCCCTTTTCCGTGCCCAAGATGGCGCCCGTTGACGAAGACGTATTACCTAGGACGATGGAGCGACGCGGACTGAAAGGGATCGGCTGCGGGTTCCTAAGAGATTGGATACTTACGGAACACCCAGCGTCAATGGATTATTTTTTTTCTTAGATCCCTTCTAGCGACAACGATCTCGTCTTGGCGTCTCTAATCGCGAGGAATAACGCGTGGATAACCTTTCGCCCCACTCTATGACCGCACGTCAATTATAATATATTTATGTCTGTAAAATGTTTTAAATCAAACGTCGACGTTACCCTACACCGAATGATTAACAAAAGATCGCTCTTTACGACTCTCAAATTCAACGAATCTCTAAAATCATTCACGTTAGCGGTATGCGTGCATGGTATGCAAATGTGCAAATCCATTATACGAAGTCTGGTCAGCCATGTTTCCACATTTCCCAGGTTAATGATCGAAAAAAAAATTCAAACATTTTCCCGACTATCATCAATAAAAATAGAAAGAGAGAGAGAGAGAGAGAGAGAGAGAGAGAGAGAGAGAGAGAAAGAGAGGTAAAGAGTGGAATGTAAACATAGACAAACGAATCGATGGAATTTCACTGGGTAGATTATTTTGCTACCCCATCTGCTTCCGTCGCTTCATCGTGTCAAATTATTAAATGATTTATCGGCGACGACGTAGGAAAATGTAGTCGCGGAGCGGTTTTTAATTTCGCATAATCTGTTTTTCACGCGCGACAGGTGTTCGAAACGCTCGTACTGATAGTTATAATTCGATCGCTTTAATTAATCTCGGGGATAGAGCGTGTGGTTGGGTTCGCTGCCGCGTGCTCTTACATATACACGCACACATTTGTAAACGCATACAGATGTGTACGTAAGCATACAGGGTAAGTGTGCGTGTTCGTGACACGGTAGGACGAGTTCGAGGTAATCCGGAGACGAGTAAACGCACGCACGCACGCACGCACGCACCTACCGTCCTCACGGCACGGCTCGACTCGATGAATGTGTATATATATATATATATATATATATATATATATATATATATATATATATATGCTACGTAGATATATATACACACGCGCGTACGTAGCCGTCACCGTATGCAAAGACGCGCGCCTCTATCCTGTTTCTCTCTCTCTCTATCTCTCTCTCTCTCGCTCTCGCTCTCACTCTCGCTCAGTTCTCTCTCTGCCTCCCTCTCTCTCTTTCTCAGAGAAGCCAAATGTGGGACAAACTGACATCCCATTCATACGACTACCCTGTTGACTACGTCAGCGGCTCAACCCGAAGGTGAACGCATCCTCCTACAAGATTTTCATTATACACTCAAACAAATACGATCCTATTCTATTGAAAATGATTTTCGACGTCTTATCAATTTTATCATTTTTATATTCTCTTTTGAAACACTCACGTAAATTTTTCTTGGTTTTCTTGTTTCTTTAGTTCTTTTTTTTTTCTTTTTCTTTCTTTTGTCTTTTATTTTTTTCTCATCAATACTAACTTCGAAGGAATAAAACTAATCTTTAATATCGCCAAGATAGGTAAATTTAGTATGAGAGACTGAGACAAGAAATATTAGAACGTCGGCAAACAAAGAGGATGGGTGAGTGGGTGGTGTTGGAGGACCGAAGAAGATGAAGAAGAAAAGGAAGACGAGGAGAAGGATGAGGATGACGGTAAAACGAGGAAGGAAGTTGCCGGCGAGAAAACGAGTTTCTGCCCTGGAAAGTCTAGATTCTTCGGGGAGACAGTGTACTACTCCACCCTCTAACTCTCCCTCCCTTCGTCCTCGCGTGGCAGGAAATATCAAAGCCTGTGCCCAGCAGTCGGTTCCCGGCAGTGGTGTACGCGCTGCGAGTACGCGTTGTCCTCTATCGTCGGTGTGAGTCCATACGACGTTCTGAGACGTTGGTGTTACAGACAAGCAAGCAAGCAAGCAAGCAAGCAGGCAGGCAGGCAGGCAGGCAGGCAGCAGGAGGTGAAGAAAGAGGTGAAGAAGGAGGAGGAGGAGGAGGAGGAGGAGGAGGAGGAGGAGGAAGAGGATGAGAAGGAGAAAGAAGAAGAGGAAGAGGAGGGTGCGCGCGCGAGAGGAAGTGAGAGGAAGGGAGGGCTCCTTCCTTAGCTCGCGGGTGGGGGCGGCCATTTTCCCGAGTTCTTAATATTTTCATGATGGCGGCCGGCGCTGGCGGAGCCGCTTGGAAATGGGCTGGGTAGGTGGGGGTGGAAGAGGGTGGGCAAGCGGAACGGAGTAGCAGCAGAGGCGGCTTCAGGACACGGGGCGAGAAACGGGGCGAAAGGGGAGAAATTAGAAAAGGGGAGATTTAAATATCAAGCCCCGAGGGGCGGACCGTAGCGTCCTTTTCTCTTCTCCGGTTCTCTCTTTCTCTCTCTCTCGTTCTCTTTCTCTCTCTCGCTCTCTCTCTCTCTCTCCTTTCTCTCGTTCTCTTTCTCTCCTTCGCTCTTTACCTTCTCGCTCCTACCCTTTCTTCCACCCCCTTCTTCCTCCTCCTCCTCCACCTCCTCCACCTCCTCCTCTCACCACCCTTTGCTTCGCCGTTCTTCGCTTATGCACTCACACAAGCTTGAATGGCCTCACAGGCACTCTCACGCACAGCTACGCTCACGCACACACCTATCGATCCTCGACCAGAGAAAAGGCGTCTTAGAGCCGTTCGACGGCGAAGCCAAAAGGAGGATGCCGCTGATCCAGTGGTACGTGCTAATTGGACGGCCCCAGCCGACGCTTTTGTTCTTCCTGAGCCGACGCGAGCTTTGTCGATATAATGACGTCTCCGAGTGGATGCGTCTGGACCACGTCTCTTGCCAAGCTTGTAACAAACACTACTGTTGTACTTCTCTCTCTCTATTTATCTATTTGTTTGTCTATCTAAATAGCTATTTATCTATCTATCTATCTATCTATTTATACATACATTACTATCTATTTATACATTATTACATAATGTAATATATATATATATATATATATATATATATATATATATATATATATATCTTAATAATCCTTTCCTTATCACAAAAGAAATTCTTTAAATTTTGTAATATTGCTAAGTTCTTAATCCCTTTTCTGTTTTGCCACAATTAGAGATGGAGAATATATTTAGAAATAGAACGTCAGTTTCGATGACAACCGACGTAATCACTCCTCGTGATTTCCTTTATTATTCTCTTTCTCTTTCTATCTGGTCTTTCGTTGAATCGTATTTCAGAAACGTCTTCGTTCGTCAATCGAACGCAAAATATAGATAAATTTTATACTCGAATATAGGGATAATCAGAATGAATAAAAACAAAAAAAAAAATAAAGAAAATGAGCCTTATACGTTCCAAAATTTGTACAGCGGAAATAAAAATTCTTCAATGTAAAAAGCAAGTGGTTAATTAAAAGGGCAAGGAAAATTTTTTTTCGTATACGCGTGTTACGCAAAAATGAGAGGATTTGATGGTAGGACGATACGGTACGGTAACGGGATCGAGTACTTTGCCAGATTCTTATCACGTGTGAGGCACGCCACGTGTGTGTGCGCTGTCGTGTGTATATATGTAGGTCAAAGTCTTCGGCAATGTTTGCAATCTCAAAGGAAATATTTTACATGAGATAGCTATTAACGTACACCTATATTAAAGACATATGTACGTTTCGGTACTTGATTTAACAACTTATAATATTTCTTTGAATAAGGGAATACAAAACTGCTTTTAGAAGTCTTCCAGAACGAAAGATGAAAAGATACGTTTTTTCTACATTCCTATGGTTCACTAGCAACATCGTACATGATAATCCTGATAATCCTAAAAAAAAAACAAAAAAAAAAATAATAATAGTTTTCATACATTTGACAGATCTAGAAAATTGAAAAGAACTTTCGACTTGAAGTCGCCATCAATTCGACCATCAAGTTACTACTACGAGTCTATCTCTCTTCCGGACAACGATATAATTTTGTACTTGCTGGAAAGATTAGGAAATTATTTACGAGGACATTATTCGCAAGTACCGGCTCGCGAGATCGTCGCGCTTCTGAGAAGTAGTAGGAGAAACTTATGGAAAGCTTCGTAAGGAAAATTCTCAAGAGTGAGATTCTCGATGGAACAAGCAGTGCGAAGAAGCAGCGGTGGCGAGGCTAGGGGCGAGTAGTCGGGGCGGGGGAGGAAAAGAAGGTGGTGTAGGGTGGTGGGGGGGTAGTGGTTTGGGAAGGATGAAGGGTCGGAGAAATGAGGGGGGTCTACGAGGAAAGGCGGAGGAACTAGCGAACTCGAATTCGTCCTTTGAGAGGCCGACAGCAGGCACCAGCCGGAGGAAACGGAGTAAAATGTCCTGGAAACAACGAAGTCTTTCGCTACTCTCTCCCACTCTCCTTTTGCAGGTATAATCCCCTCCTCTCTACCCCCTTTCTCACCGTCTTTGCCGCTACCGTCGAGGAAAGCTCGCTCGCCCACCCTATATTTTCAGTATCTGGAATAAGTGTGCAGGGGGCTGCAAGACTGTGTTCCGCCCCCTTCTTTAATTACGTTCAACCTCCCCTCGCGAAAGACTCGGTATCCCCTGCCGTCCTTCTCCTACACCCCCTCAGTCAAATTTACTCCTCCTCCTCATCCTCCTTCTTCTTCGCCTCTCTTTCTCAGCTCTCCACCCAACCCGTCGAGCCACCCTCTTTCTTACCCCTCTCGCCGACCGTCCCGCCGTTTCATCCATTCATCCTTCGGGCTCTTCTGTTTTTAGAGAAGAAAATTTTAATTGGAATCCAGAGACGTTCCGCCAGTCCTAACTTCTTCCACCATTCGCTTATTCTTCCTGTGACTGTCCTCCTCAACGATTCTCATCCCTTCCTGCGAAACGTCGTCTTGATTGTCGATATTCTTTTTCAAACCGATAATCCTTTTTTTTATGTTTTTCTTTTTTTACTGTGAATAAAATCCATATTGTTATCTATTAAAAAAAGTGTGAATTAATTTTTTTCTTCGATCTTAATAAAAAGAAATGTGAAGATTAGAACGACGGATATTAATCTTCGCTTTCGAGTTATCAATTTAATAATAAAATTATTTATGCATCTAATTTTATATTCTGAAAACAATTGCTCTGAAAATATCGTAAGAACCAGAATATTAATTCGAGAATTTTCTAATAATGGATATACCTATCAGAAACTAATGAATTTTAGCACGAAGTAAGAGACAACGGTAGAGCGAGACGGAAGATATAAATATTTTCTCTCTAATTGTGAAATCGATAGAAACGATTATAATACGAGCTCTCACCTATAATAGGTGAAAGAGAGGTCGATTGTCGATGACAGTCCGATCGTAGAATTTAAAGGTGATACAGTTCAAAAATATCACTTCGTAGAAATTAGAAGGGTGCAAGTGGTTAATTAAAGCAACTATCGCATACGCAAAGAAACGTACAATGTACCAAGTGGATCATTATATGTGTTGGGCAAAGCACTTAGTTTGCTCGAGAAATAAACGATGCTTGATTACTCTGTGATTACGCTTGCACGATTTTTGATTGTTTCCCCTTATCATTGGAACAAAAAAAAAGAAAGAAAAAACAAAAAAAGAAAAAAAAGGTACAATTTTCCCAAAATCGCGTCAAAACATTTTTCAAAAATCTATTTTTGCGATCAAGTGTATTTACACATTGTAGAGCGTTCCTCGGATCAACAATTAAGACAATGAAAGAAAGAAAGAGAATAATACTCAAAAATACTTAGGATGAAAATCGAGATGTTATATTGAAACGAGGTTTGTAGAAAGAAAAAAAAAAGATAAGCGAAGAAAAAAGAAAAAAGGATAAGGGACGATTCCTTTTATTGGTCCATTAGAATCGATCGAAGTAAAAGTATTTGTGACGATTCCCTAGGCAAATCGTCCGGAGTAGACAAAGACGTTAAATGGGCGAATGAGCGAGAGAAGAGAATTTGTCTAGAAAGGTTCGGAATAGGAGAGAAGGGTGATTGTGCATTTGGTGCGAGGAACAAGGGACGAAAACCGGAGAGAGAGAGAGCAAGATAGCGATAGAGAGAGAGAGAAAGAGAGAGAGAGAGAGAGAGAAAGAGAGAGAGAAACGTTAGAGAGAAGGAACGGGCCAGCGATAGAACCGCTCGATTGAGTCCACTGAAACAGTTTGTGTCTGCGGTCCACCGAAATTGATCCGGCAACACCGCGGCAACTGTCTCCAACACTCCCGCTCCTGCACCCCGCCATACCCACTCTCAATCTCTCTCACTCTCTCTCTCTCTCCACCTCATTCAAAATCCCTCTTTCACCCTTTCCACGAACGGCACCGCCACCACCACCACCACCATCAGCAACCGCCACCACATCTTCTCGTTCCCGTTCTGGCCATGCGGACACCTGTGGTACCTCGTCGAAGATCGCGACGATTACGTGCTACAGCTTGATCTCTCTAGGGATCCTGATCGTTGATCATACATGAAGCAACTCAATTCAATTCTATTCGGAATGAGTAGTTTCCCAAAAGGAACAAAAAAATAATTATTCGAAATCTCTTCTGAAAAATCATCGCACATAGAATACTCTCATTATATCGAAAGTAATGTGAGGGGGAAAATGAAGAAAAGAAAACAAAAGAAAGAAAAAAGAAAAAGAAAAATTTAAAACGTGTGTCGTTTCTTTCTTCGTAAATTTTTCGATGTAAGCAAAAGAACCGTGAGCACGTCGACTGAACGAATCGAGAGAAAAGGGGGCAAAGAGAATGGCCGGAAGACGAGTAGCGAGCGTGGGAGTCCCGTTGGAAAGGGTGGCGAGAATAAGAAGAGGTGGAAAGATAGGGTTGCAAGGCACTCGTTTCGAAAAGGTCGAGTTTCGATGGTGAGGGGACAAGAAGGAAGGAGATTAAAGGAGAAAACAGAAGGAGAAGGAAAGAAGAAGCGAGGATGGAAAGAGGAGAGAAAGAGAGAAGTAGAGAGGTGGTTGAAAAGGAGGAGGAGGTGGAGGGTGGGTGGGTGGATGATGGGGTGTGAGGAGAGAGCTCGGCAACGCAAGACGGATAGAGGTCGTAGTCAGCAGGAGACGATGGAAGTAAAAGGAGAAGGAGGAAGTTGAGGTGGAGAGTAGGAGAGAAATAAAGATGGCCGCTCCCGCCTCCAGGGCAGGACCACCCTCTCCTTCTCCATCTCCTCACGGTAATAAAAGGAAAAAGGAGAGAAAACTGAGGAGCGGAGTCGAAGGTGGTAGCTTGGCCTGCGGAGCTGCTACGGACGATGCCGACGACGACGACGACGACGACGACGACGACGACGACGACGACGAGTACGATGGTGAAGGCGACGAGGGGGTTGTCTGCGGGGGAAACAGTTCTTATTGATTCAGAGGAGCCACCTCCACGAAGGAGCCCGCCTGGTGGACTTACTCCTGGACCTCTATTCACCCTCCTCGTCTCTCTCTCTCTCTCTCTCTCTCTCTCTCTCTCTCTCTCTGTTTCTCTCCCTTTCTCTCCCTCTCGCTTTCCTCTCACATCTTGCAACTTGCTACGAACTAGGATCGCATTTAGCTACCTTCCATTGCCCTCTTCTTTTCTTCCTTCCTTCCTTCCTTCCTTCCTTCCTTTCATCCTCTCTTCCTCTTTCCTCTCCTGCCTATTGCGTACCTCCGGGAATTTTACACCCTGATGTCCGCTTGATTCAGGAATAAATTGTACTTTAAATCCAACACGTTTGTGTTTCAAGTCTTTTTCTTTCTTGTCTTTTCTTTTTTTCTTTTTTTTCCTTTGATTATCCTTTTTTTATCTTTTTTCCTTCGTCCAATTAGATTTATTCCAAAGATATAGTTCCATTCGTTCAAATTCGTTCCATTTATCTCGGTTTTGAAAGATTCTTACGTATCAAAAGTTCTTTTCCCGACATGGCAATGTTTTACTATTCGGTTATACATAACTGAGAAGTAACGTTAGCTCGTATATATGATAGTTAACGATCTATCACGCATGGGCGTTGAAAGATGATTACGTAGGTTGGTGCTATCGTGTAGCACGTTGGTTCAAATTACGTTTAGCGTAGCTTGATACATATGTTAAACTATAAGTATCTATTCGATTCATTGTAACATTAGAGAGGAGATAGAGCGGTAAAAAGATAGAGAGATAGAGAGAGGAGATAGAGAGAGAGAGAGAGAGAGAGAGAGAGAGAGAGAGAGAGAAAGAGAGAGAGAAAGAAAGAGAGAAAGAGAGAGAGCACTTTAGAAAGAGAGAGAAAAAAGAGAGAGCACTTTAGAAAGAATCTTTTTTCTCTTTTGTATTCGTGTCATCGTCGTCGTCTACTCTTCCCACAGTTTTCATGTATACCATATAGAGGAATGTAGACGTGGAGCGAGCAAAGCCCAGGGGTCAAATTGACTCCGACTTTCTGGCTCCTGTTACACGTGAGAGCCCTGGGTTCTCCACTTGAGTTTATAGAAGGAAAAGCGATTTCAACGAGTTTTTCCAGAGTGCTTGTTTACCGCTTCCAACGTGAATTCTACCGGTATATGTGAATGCCCGTATATTTCGTTGCCCGTATACACATAAAACACGTTTATATGTATATATATATATATGTATATATCTTGATAGAGGGTAGATGTGCATACACGCACATATACAAATAGACACCAACTGTATAGCGGTTACCCTTTATACATGTATCGTTATACGTAGGTACGTAGGTGAACGATATCACGCACGACACATACTAAAAAGTTGTCCATCTAGGAAACACGAGATCGATCCTCAAGGTAAGTGACTCAATTAGAAGACAATTTCTAATTTTCGTCATGCGTATTTATCATCATGCGTTCTATATTACATTTTTCTTCTTATTTTTTTTTCTTTTCTCATTATTGACTTTATTACGTCAATTTAAAGAATTTTTTTTTCATAAAAGAAGAATAAAAACGAAACAATAAAAAAAACCGAAAGAGAAAAGAAAAGTAAAATAAATCAGGTGACGTCATCGATGATTATTATTTTTATGCTTATATAAAGTCGATGAAATTCTTCTTAATCTTTAAAGAAATGCAAAGCGTTAAGAAACGTCCGCGAGCATATCGATCTCCGTTAGCGTAGCCTATTCAACCTGGGCGTTGTACGAAAGGAGAAATGCAACGTCGTAATTTTGTAGAACTTTTCCAAGCTGCACTAGCAGTCAGTTTTCTCTCTTTCTCTTTCTCTTTCTCTTTCTCTTTCCTTCTTCCCCCTCCCGTCACTCCCTCTCACTCTCCTTCTCGACTTCTCCAAAGCGGTTCTCTTCTCCTCCTCGCCCACTCGCACGCTCGCTCGGCTCTCTGGGCAAATTGACTTTTCCTAATAAACCAACTCGCGAGGCAACTTCGGCGAAAATCATTTAAAACTTTGCCAGACTCGAATTCGCATCTCGTTTTAATGCGGAGGCCCGCAGAAAGCTTCGTGTGCGTATGCATCCTCTTCTCTTTCTCTCTTTCTCTTTTTCTTTTTTTCTTTCTTTTTTTTCTTATTTCTTTCTTTCTTTCTTTCTTTCTTATAAATATTTCGGTTTTATTCATAGTTTCTTTTATATTCAACATCGTTATCGGTCCTTTTCTATCGTAATAGCCAATATATTTAAACACAACGAAACAACAACTCGTTTCTTATAATCACAACTACTATGAAAAACGAAAACAACGAAATTAAATGAGATTACGTGAGTTATTAAACTGTGAACGTTAATCCCTACGACGATATGTATCTCTCATGGTATCGTCGAAAAATTTGTTTATATACATACACACCATTATAACGTATTACGTTGAAGTTTCTTTCGTCGAAGGAGGGAGAAAAAAAAAACAAAAAAAGAAAAAAAGAAAAGAAAATACAAAAAAAAAATTCCTTACACCTAAATTATTTGTAGTTTCTTCTAACAACGATGCGAAAAGTCGATTGTAAATATTTAGCAACCGATATATCTTCTATCGATTTCAATGAAATCTTTTCAATTCCACGTGGCTGTCATCTCAAACGGCGCTTAATGGTTCGCGAAATCGATGTGGATAAAATCGAAGAATATAATCCTCAGTAGTCCCTTACAGAGCCCGCCTCCCCTTTCTCTCTCTTCTCTCTCTCTCTCCCGTCTTCCTCCCCCTCTCTCCCATCCTTTTACATTAAAGTTACATACAATTCTCGCTTTAACATTATTTCATTCACGTGAATAATTCAACGGGCATTCCGCAATGGCTGCAATGTGCTATAGAGACCGATCTGGTCACAAGTCGAAAGATAGCAAGAGAAAGAGAAAGAGAAAGAGAGAGAGAGAGAGAGAGAGAGAGAGAGAGAGAAATAAAGAGAGAGAGATAAAGAGAGAGAGTGAGAGATAGAGAGAGAAAGAGAGAGAAAGAGATAGGTAGAGTCTGCGAAGAGACGCAGAGGAATGGGAAGAAGAGATGAGAAGAGAAGAGAAATGGGAGAGAAGCTAAAGGATCATTCTTCATTTTCTCTAGTCGTTAAGTCGATTAAGAAACCGTCGATAATAATTGGATTTGACGTCGAAGCCGAGCGAACGCCGTAAAACTCCTCATTGTTTCCGGTTTCAAAACTTCTCTGTCCGATCTTGGATAATAAATACTCTCCGAAAACGAAGTCGTTTGTAAAAAGAAAAAAAAAGAGAGAAAAAAGAAAATAAAGAAAGAAAGAAAAAGAGAAAAATAAAGCAAGATCCTTCAAACGTACGTTTTGTAAGAGAAATATTTCGAAAAAAAAAAAAAGAAAAAAAGAAAAATCGTCCAAGAGGCAAAGGATTTGTGTTGTTTACGTTATGAACGTAATGGAGATTATCCGTCATGTTTCCTCGTTTAAATAAATTTTCCATCTCCATAAAACATTTACTTACGCTTTTCCCTGCCGAGAGTTACGTTTTATCGTCATACTCATCTATCGACTGTCCTTCCCTCTATTCAGACATTTACTTCCTTTTTTTCTATAAATAAATTTTCGCGAGGAGTGGGTGTACGCACTTATACTCTTGCAACGATTCATAAATCTGTAATCATAAAATGTTTTAATTTCGCTCTATAAACTTGTTGCTTTCATTGCGGAGTGGCATAAAGCAGGCATTTATCGAATAAAATTTCAGAGAAAATGGTAAACGTTTTGTTTGTTCGTTCGTTTGTTTGTTTGTTGTGACACAACGTTTCGCTTTAATTAGGCAAGTATTATATCGATTAACGAAATCACGTAATTCTAAAGATTGGTTATTATTAAACAAAAAAAAAGAAAAAAGAGAAAAAGAAGAAAAGAAAGAAGAAAAGAAAAAAAGAAAAGAGAAAAGATAAGTAAGTTATACGTCTATCTTTATTTATCACTTTGTTTATTCCTTTGTATAACTTTTCATTGATATTCCACTAGGACATGAAGTCGAATTGAAAGATCTCACGTGTATAGCTGAAACTATTTCTCGAAGGTGTAAACGTGAATATCGGGTGTACGCAAGAAGCTCCGGTGGTTCTCGTCTCTCGGCTTGTTATTCCTGGTTTATGGGTTCTCACGTCGTGCGGCTGCAATGGTGGTCGTGGCGGTACTGCTTTCCTACAGGATTCCGTTACTATTTATTTCATGGCACACGCCCTACGCGAGGTCGCTACAAGAATGAAACGACTATGGCTACTGCTATCGTAAGCGAAATCCCACAAACCTCGTAATACCGTCTCTAAAAACCATTTCTTTCTTCTTGAAAAATCTTTTTTGAATTTTTTTCTATCCTTTCAATAATCATCAAAGAATCTATACAGTTATTATTGAGAATTGATTTAGTTATACATTAAATATACGATGAAGTTATACAATAATATATTCGTTTTTATTAATATCTCACATTATTATTGTAATGTATATCGATCTAAAACAAATAAGCTATGCGTACTATTTTACTCATGCATTAAAAATAATAATTATTGTTAATAATAATAATTATCGACGCATATCTATATTTGTGTTATTCATGCGTCATTAGAATAAAAAAAGAAACAGATTTTCGCGAATGTAAGAGATCACGTAATCGTTTTCGATCGCATTAAACTACCGTCAAAAATCTTTCAAAATTCTTTCGCGAGACTATAATGCAGATGGACAAAGAAGATACGTATGTGCTCTTACGTATAAACCGGCGAGCCCGTTAATATTTATTTAATGTTCCGTACGAGGCCGTCTCGAGATAATTACGAACGGTTCGTTCCTTTCGTTGCGCTTCTTCTTTTTCTGACCAGCGATACGCGCGCGCGGAGCTTCGCGGTCTCGAAAAATTAATTATATCTCGAAAGTTAAAATCGAGTTTGGGGGGAGGCATGCGTTTGTTTTTGCTCGGCGTCGTTCCCATCCCTCGGGAACGGTGGAAATTTTAAACGAAAGTTTACTAATGAAGGCGACTTCCCCCGTTCTCCCTTTTTCCCATCTCCGTTACTCCCTCTTTCCAACCATCCTTTCCTCCTCTATGAAGCACCTCGCTCCTACATCGTGCGAGAAGTAAAATCGCATGGTGCTTTTCCGCAAACCGTTTTCCCCCGTTTCATCGTTGCCTCCGTTGAATGGCCGAGACTCTCGCATAGAGTTCTCCATTTTTTCCACGTTCGTAATTCCATCGAACGAGCTTCTCCGAAAAAAAAAGAGAATGCTCCCAAAAAAGCGGACGAGCAAAAGGGTTTGTCTCGCATCACTGTTGTTTTTTCTTTTCAAACCGTGCACGCTTCGATGACGACGATGACAAAAAATAATATATTATTGATAAAATAAAATTTTTTTATGAAGAATGTGACGAATATTATTTAGGATTTTATTTCGTTTGAGAAAATTCGACTACTTCGTAACGGCCATCTTTAATGTGCGAACGAAAGACTAGAAGAAAATTCTCCACCCTTGATTCCTCGCTAACGAGCGACACATTTTCGAAAGATCGATAAAGGGTGCTCCTCGAAACGCGGAGAAAAGCAGTGTATTGTGGAAGGAGGCATAATAGAAAGAGATCCCTCCATTTTGCCAGCCATCTTTCGCACGGAGCTGCTGCCTAAACCACCCTCTCCCCGCTTTCCTCGTTCCTTCCATCGTCACGGAAACAAACCACCCCGCTTTTCCTCGTTGGGGGTAAAAGCTAGTGAGAAAGGGCTGTCGCTAAGAGAAGGAGAAAGAGAAAGAGAGAAGAAGAGAAACAGAGAGAAAGAGACAGAGATAGAGAAAGAGAAAGAGAGCGAAGGGTTCCTACCGAAAGTAAGGGCTTAAAAATGCCCCTCCTTGCTATCCTTCGCCGACCGTCGCGAGTAAGGGTGCCCTTCCAGGCAACCCCCAAAAATCATTAAAACCATCCCTCGCTGAACGCTCAAGGACTCTGTTCAAGAGAAAGAGATAGAAAGAAAAAGAGATAGAAAGAGAAAGAGAGAGAGAGAGAGAGAGAAAGAAAGACAGAAAGAGAGAGAAGAATGCCACCCTAAGAGGAGGTCTAGAACGCTTGAAGAAATTCTTTTCTCTGATGAAACTTGTATGTGTTACCGACAGTAAAATTAAATTCGAAATTATTTCCTTTTTTTTACAGATTTCACGGAGTTTCATACTCTCTCTCTTTCTCTCTCTCTCTCTCTCTCTCTCTCTCTATCTCTCTCTCTCTCTCTCTCTCTCTCTATCTCTATCTTTCTCTCTCCCTCTCTCTTTTTCATAGGAGAAATAAAGAGAATTTAATCTCACTTGATCCAATGTAAATATGTATATATTTTGGCAGAAACTATGGGAGGAAGAAAAAGAAAAAGACGGAACGAAAGGAGAAAAATTTGAAATTCAGCATATGCGTGCCAGCGTGAGAACCTTCGATTTTTCATCTATTCCATATATTCTCGAGGACGTGGTAGAAAGAGAGAGCGAGAGAGAGAGAGAGAGAGAGAGAGAGAGAGAGAGGAGGAGCGAAAGTAGGTGGAGAAGCAGCAGGTGGCGCGTTAGACATCGAGACGCAGTCCCTCCTTCTTCGGCTTAACATAAAAATCATGACTCGAGAACGAAGGAAGCGTATAATTCGATGGGATTGCATAACAAGTCCAACGAGTTTCTATTTCGATGACAAAGATAGATATACATATCTTTATAAAGACGTCTATAGAGAAAGAAAGAGGGAGAGAAAGAGAAGAACCAACTACCTGGTTACACCTGCCGCGCTTTGTTCTCTTTTTAAGTCCAACGAAGGTGACCCTTCTCGAAGGACGAAGCAATTTTACGTAATTCCTGTATTTTCTTTATCGTTTCACTTCGAAGAATGCGATAACTTTGAAAGAGGGTGACAACGTTCGAAAGGGTGATCCTTTTCCGAACGACCTTGGTAAATATTACAAAGGATCGTTACGACAAACCTTTCATTCAAAAAGAAAAAAAAAGAAAGAAAGAAAAAATCCCTCAAGACTCTTTTTCCTTCTGATTACTAACTATTTATGTTAAGGTATCGTAATCATGTGATTGAATACAATAGCGGAAGAAGAAAGAATGATGGACTGACTCCTCCTTCCGCACGAAGTGAGGAGTTCTTGAGTGTCAGAAGGACCGGAAGACTGTCAGCGGCTCATATGAAAAATCCAGGAATGTAGGTGAAAAAAATCAGATGGATCGAAAGCCTTGCCAGATGTTGTGCGTCATGTGTGGATACGTGTACGCATACGTTACGTCCCTCGTCAAGTCGAAAAAAAATGTGACGCCCGGTGTGCGCAAGAGCATGCAGTACTTACTCGTTATCACGGAAGAGAATGCCGGTAACCGCAACAACGTAAACTACCACTTTGCTTTGACCTTAAGAACGTAAAGGCTACGACGTTGTTTTTCCTTTAATTGTTTCGAATTCAGAAAAAAAATCAACGAAGAATTTTTTCACTCTACACACACATATAACGACGTTTTGTTCTTAATGATGTGCCTAATTGTTAAGAATGAAAAGACGTTAACAAATGATTACGATAGAAAGTATAAAACTTGAAAGAGAATAATACCTATCGTGGTAAATTCGTATAATTAATTTTAATGTCAGTTAATAAAGAAAGAATGAATTTAACGTGCGTGCCCGTGTGCGTGTGTACATGTTAGATTTTAAACGTCTCTGTTGAAAGTGACTCGAAGGATAGAAATATTTTTCGAGGGAAAATAAATTCAAGAATAGGTCGATAGCGAGCTAGTCAATTTTCGAATCTAGCGATATAAATTCGTTTAATCTAAACCGAGATAGCTTCCATTTCAAATCTCCTCGAGATCAACCTCCTTCTATTCCACCTTCAGTTCTCCTTCCTCTTACACGCTCGACCTCTTTCAAGCCCGGCAATCCTTTGCTCACGGCTGTACCCACCTCCCTTATATTCTGCTCGCTTCTTCCTTCATCCTCATGCTCTCACTCGTGAGAAAGATAGAGAATAAGAGAGAGAAAGAGAGAGAGAGAGAGAGAGCTCTGCTATTCCTGGATTCCAGTTGCCTAAGACGCCTCCACCGACCGCAGAGTAAAGTATGGGCTCATACTTCACCCGCGCGAAGCTTCGTTCTACCCCTCTCGTACACCTCCCCCTTCCTCCTTTTCCTCCTCCTCCTCCTCCTTCTCTTCCATCGAGCGCGTCTAATGAAACTTTGAAAAATCACCGGAATTAACCGAATTTGAATTACATCGAGAGTTCCCTCGAATAGCGTCAAAGAAAGTGAGAGAAAGACGACGTGGAGTGAACTCGCCAGAATAGAACCAAAGAGATGGAGGAAGAAACTAAGCAATATATATATATATATATATGTACTAGTACTTCAACTTTTGCGGTACTAGTTTTTCTCTAGTAATTTAAAAAGAAAAAAGAAAAAAGAAAAGAAAAGAAAAAAACACTAAGACGAATTTCAAGAAATTCTGCGAACTCTTTGAAGTTCTCTTAATCGTACAATAGATTTTCACAATATCGCGGACGATCCTGTTATATCTCAGCGATCGATATGTAGCACAATTTTACACTATAGAGAGTTTCCATGTGATCTTCGTGTCACTTCGCACCAATCCAGTTTCTAAAGAACACCCTACGATACTCCTGTTCTCGAGACAAAAAATAAGAAAAACTTATAAAAATGACTCGATCTCAGATCTAGTTATTCGCGAAGTACCGTCGCGAAAAATGAAGGAGAACCGTTCGCAACGTTGCAAGTTCAATGGACACTGGCCGAGAGAGAGTGGGCCCGATTCGAAAAATGACCGTCGCGTTTGCTTCCCCTTTCCTAGACCTCCCCCTTCTCCGAAAGGTAGGTCCAGCCAACCCCACTGGCCCCGTTAAAGTTGCGAAGAAGGAAGAAACGGGTGGACGGAGCTAAAGGAGAGCGTATAAAGGTGGAAACTGGACAAACCAGTTTACCGTTTTCAAAATTAGGCTCCCCCGGTTGTCGTATAGGTCCGCACGCTGTCCGATGTCCACTGTCCACCAGGGGTTGCGTTCGAATACCAACACACTCACACGCAAATGCACGTGCGTGAATGCACGTTGAACTCAAGTATGTAACGAGCGAGAGAGGCCCGCTGTAATGCAGGCCTGAGACCAGTCTTTCACGATATAACATTGATTCTTTCCTTTCCCATTGTCGAACCTCGAAATAAAAGGACCCAAAAATTTATGTAGAGTTAAACCAACGTAAGTCTCCAGGTCGTGCTTTCGACTAAATCAAGATTACCGACAACCTCTTTTTTTCGACCGAACATATCGATTGTCCGAATGTGTTGTAAGATCTCTTTTGTATTCGAGATATGAAAACTTACTCTTGGAAAGAAGTACTTCAAATTGTTTTGTAAATTTTTCTTTGTATATTTCTCTACAGATATCTTGCAAACGTTTCCATTGTAAATGTAAACATACGTACATGTAGAATAAATATTATCTTCCTTGTGCATTCTTGTTTTTAAAAGATAATCATTCCTTTAGGAACTGTTCCTTTTCTATTTTATTCTCATTTTGAATTCTTTTAAGGAAGTTAATTCATCTATATCCTTCTTATTAATCTATCTTTTTATTTCCGTGAAACCAAGCAGGTGAATCGGAGAACACGGTATGTCGCCAAGATTTCAGGGAATGTAAAGAAGCGTGTGAGAGAGAGAGAGAGAGAGAGAGAGAGAGAGTGAGAGAGAGAGAGAGGGAAAGAGAGATGAAACGAGCGAGAAAAGAAGAGAAGATAATATAGAGGAAGGAAGGAAGGAAGGAAGGAAGAAAGGAACGACGAAGAAGAACGAGCTGGATAGGCGGGGGATGGCCGACAAAAGGCGAGAAGGAAGGAGGGTAGTGCTGGAGGCTGATAGAGGATGAGAGGGAGGATGGCGTTGGAGCTGATGCTGATGCTGCTGTTGCTGGTGGTGGATGAGGGTGAGAGCCGTTGAAAGGTGCAAAAAGGGGGCCACAACATCCAGGAGCCTCGGCCGGGGCTCGTAAACATGGCGACAGAGTCTCTTGTTTTCTTATCTATGACGGCAACAATGGGCCCCAAGAAACAAAGACGAAAGACGGGCTATTTATTTCGAGCCATTGTTTCGGAGTCGAGGAGAACAGCGGTAGGTTGCTCGGATCGTAGGAAAGAGAGAGAAAGAGAAAGAGAGAGAGAGAGAGAGAGAGAGAGAGAGGGAGAGAGAGAGAGAAAATACTCCGCAACGTGGCTCGCAGTGAAGCCGCTATGCCATAAAGACTAAACGCTATGAAACGCTCCGTTTCGCTAGTCCTTCCGTACGATTCGTACCTTCACTCCCTTCCTAACAAGCACGCGTCTCTTTACCTACCCACAAGATAACGAGTTTTCGTCGATCTATTTAGTCGATTAGATCGTCGTTGTTACTCAGTACGTTTATCCTTTAATCGTAAATTTTTATTCCCGTACAATCGTAGATGGTAGTCTATCGAATTTTTTTCCATACTTTTTATCAAATTTGGATAAATACCAAATAACATGATCGTAATATTTCTCAGAGTAAAATATTCGAATAGTTTGTGGAAAAAAGATACATATCGACACGAAACAGATAAGTACTTAAGATTTTTCAAAATTCTTAGTTCGTTTTTTCTCCGA
Source organism: Vespa crabro (assembly GCF_910589235.1). NCBI lineage: Eukaryota > Metazoa > Arthropoda > Insecta > Hymenoptera > Vespidae > Vespa > Vespa crabro. The sequence continues at coordinate 1,095,461 of NC_060964.1, forward strand.
GAGTATGATGAGCTCTCTCTTCTTTCTCTCTCCTCCTCTCTTTTTCTCTTTTTCTCTCTCTCTCTTATGACGAGCTCGGCTGGCGGTGAATTAATTAAAATTTTCGCAGTCACGGGCGTGGGGCCAATTTTCTAGCAAGAAAATTCTGATTCTAATTTCATGCAAATGGCCGCCCCTTGGAGGGTACAATGCTGGAAGGGTAAGGAGAGCCGCCCAACGAAGGAGGGTGGAGCGAGGGTGGTTCCTGACTCGCCGTCGTCGTCGCCGCTCCCGGTGGCCCCGAACGAGTCAGAGAGAACGAGTGAGAGAAATGCATGAGTGGGAGGGAGGGGGGTGGTTAGGGTGGGATGGTGTAGAATGGGGTGGGGTGAGGTGGGGTGAGGTAGGAAGCGATGGGACGGTATGGGATGGGATGGGGTGGGAAAGTAGGGGTAAGAAGAGCGACAAAACAATGGAACGAAATTTAAATTATGCTCCCCGCAAAATGGCGATCGTATGCAAAGCGATGCTTAGCCAGCGAAGGAGAAAGAGAAGAGACGCGCCGTCGACTTTGCGAACAGCCGCGAGTTCTCCTCATCCTCCTTCTCCTCTTTATCTCTTTTTCCTTCATCTTCTTCTTCCATTCCTTTCACCCTCTCTCCTTTTATCTTCCTGCATCACCCGAAAGTCCATCTTAATTTCTTCTCCGGTCGTATTGTCTGACCAACAACATCCACTCTTTTTTATCGATCTCCTCTATTACATGATGTTGATTTTTTCTTCTTTTTTTCTTTCTTTTTCGATCCTTATCGTTACAATTCGAAATCTTGTTTAAGAAAGTAACGTGAAATAGGACTCCTTTACTATTAGACACGCGACTAAACGAGTCACGTGACATTGTTTCTGTTTTGAAAACATAAAAGTGTATTTTATATATCGTACGTATATCATTGAACTTTACGCGAGCCGGTTCAGTTATACTACTACATTTTGTCGTATGTCCGTTAAGTAGTTCTAATGAATTATTTAATATTTACTCAGAGCCGTAACGAGTCAATGACTTATCAAAGAAACGATAACATTAATATGCATGATTGTAAAAAGTTATTTCCTTATTTCCATAGATCTCCTTGAGATAGTTTTAATATATGTACATATTTTATATAGTTTTTCTTTTTTTTCCAATAAAGATAAATGAAGATTGTGATTTATGATTCGTGTAAATATTAATTTCGTTCATGTATTTACATGTATATATATCCTCAAGAAATTACTACAATTAAATGTCATGAATTTTTTTTCTTTGATACATTTTCTCTATGATACATATTTCCTATGATATAATTGATTTCAACGAATAGCCTTGGATATTTCTATTTAATGTTTACTTCGCAATATCATATAAATTATGCGTTTTGCGTCCATGAGATGTGGATATTAGAACTGAAAGATATTATAGAAGTTCGATATAAGAAAACGCGATACTATTGCTACTTATTTTATACTTATCTTAGGTTCCGGGGTTTTCTTCTCTTCTTGTGAACGTGCCTTCGTAGGAATAAGGGATGTAAGAGGGCCAACTTTGCTATGCCGAGGGCCACGCGAGGATGCCGAGGGGCTGAAACGATGGCGGCAGCGGTGGCGGCGGCGGCGGCAGCGGGGACAAGAAGATGGATTCATTTATCTTTCCTGTAGATCTAGCTTATATTTCACCGCCCCCCGAGGCAGATACTAAGACGAATGGTCTCTCGAGCAGATCTTGCAAAACATCAGCCTTCTTCTCTACCTCCACTTCCACATCCACCTCCACCTCTACCTCCACCTCCCCCTCCTCCTTCTTTACCTATCTCCGCCTCCCCCTTCCAACCCATCCCGTCGCTCTACCATCGAATGCAAATGTAAAACATTGAAGAGGCAAGCTAACCTCTTCAATGTCGTGTTAACCAAACTCGAATGTATTTATTTCTACGACAAAAGACGCCGCGTCTGAAATTATGACCTATGAGATCGAGATTAATCGTTAAAATCGGATTCCGTTATACTCTTTTCTTTTCTTTTTGTTTTTTTGTTTTTTTTTTCTTGAACACCGAACAGCTTTTCCTCATCTCTACGAATTCCTATGAACGCCACTTCGAGGCTTTGATGGTTTCTATGCAACACGGTATGCTTCCAATCACGTAATGAAAACCACGCGAGAAAAGTAAGTACGCATGTCGGTAGTATATAAATGAGCGCCAGACCGTGTTCCGTTTCATTAAGTATCGATGGCAAAACAGTGAATAAAATTAAGATTTTATAATGCTTTATTTAGTCACGTTTAATATTTGATTTAACCCAACCGTACCGCGTTTATTTAACTTATTACTCGTTTATGGATAATTCCGCTGACCGAACGAGCTAATTACTAAATATTGCGCCTACGTATAGTGTCGCTACGTTGCAATACTAACGGCCACTGTTGTTACCGCCGTAACTAGCAATAACGTCATACTCTCTCAACCGATCCTCTATCTACCTATCTACCTTTCTCTTTCCCTCTCTCTCTCTCTCTCTCTCTCTCTCTCTCTCTCTCTCTCTCTTTCATACACATACACACTCTATCCATTCATCCCCTCTTCTAGTTTTCCTCATCCACCAACACCAAGAATGACTTTATCTGTCTCCGCAAACGACCAGTCCCATAATCTATTATAGTAGTACTCGTGAAGAAAGCTCGAACAGTTCTCGTTAGCTAACTAGTATGCCAGCCGTTGTTATTATCCGTCAAGTATGAATCGGTAAATAAAAATTAATTGTATGTTTATTATTCCTCATTTTTTACTTTTATTAATTTGAACGATCGTCAAATTTCGAATTAAGCCAAACACTGTTAGTAGCGTTCGTGTCCTTGAATTAAATAGCATCAACCGTCCGATTAGATGAATACGAAAAAAGGGCCATGGATAGAGAGATTTAAGACGGGTAAGGCGGGGAGAAATGAAAATGATCCGAAGTAGGGTGGCCAGGAAATGACCACCTGGACACGCGCCTTTGGCTGACCGGTCGAACGGGTTCGCGATAAAAATTCTCGGGAAAAATTCCGTACGTTCGAGACCTCCGAAAAACCGGTTCCCATAAAGCCGAAACTGGGGTCCGCTGACCGTTGGTCGACCCTGAAGGGTTGATCACGGCAAGAAGGGTCACCCTAAGAAAAAGTTAGTCGATAATAAATAATTGTGTTCTATCTTTACCAAGAAAAAAATATTCAAAGCTCTCTCGCGAAGTTGCAAATAATATAGAAAATAATAACAGTCGAATTAATAATTAATCAATATTTTTATGCATATAGCAAAGATATGAATATATCTGTTCTATGATTCTCGGTAGATAATGTGGATACACCATAGGATTCAAAAATTTATTCATAGTGTAACTAATGTATCTAGTGAGATTGTTCATAGTGTAACTAATGTAACTAATAAGATTTTTTATTCTAGTATCTAGAATAAAAAATCTGAAACAATCCCTCGATGAAAACGTTAAAATAAACTTTGCGAATATATGGAAAACTATTCATGAATAAGGTAATATTTCGATTTGTACCACATAAATTAATTCAAATTTCTATATTTGATTCTATATGGTCAACGACGATTAGTTTACATTTCATTTTCATCTAATACATTATTAAGTTAAATATTACTTATCATTCAGCCGATAACATAAACGTATCCAAATATGCGGGGAAGAAAAAAAGGAAAAGAAGTTCTAAGTGTTGATTTATTTTAATCAGTGTAATTGCAAGAAAATTCATGCTGACTGAGGTAAATGACGAAAATCGTTGAATAGATTTTATACAAAATATGTTGAACTATATGATGAGAAAAAAGAGAAAGATACAGACAGACAGATAGAAAATGAAAGAAAGAATGAGTGAGTAAAGTAAAGAGGGAAAGAGGAGAGAGAGGGAGAAACGAGGAACTAGTAGCGGCTTCAAATTTGTAACTTTAGAAGATCAAGATGAAAAACGAGCCATCCACCCCCACCATGACTACTTCTCCGTAGTCCTTCCATCCCTCGTCCCGATCTCTGCGTCTACCTTAAGAGAACCGTGCACAGCCTGGAACACACCACCCTCTTTGAAACAGCCCTCGCGAGGCTACGCTCCCGTTTTAATATTAATGGAAAGGCTGATGGGAAACCTGAAAGGAAGGAAATTGAAGGAAAATAAAAGGAGTAGTATACCCCCTGATGATGTTGTACGCGGTAAACTGTAAGAGTTCCCAAGTCCATTAGTTGTATTTTTTTTTCTTTTTCCTTCTTTTTTTCTTTTTTCTTTTTTTAAATTCTTTCTTCCTTCCTTATTAAACAAGGAAATAAAAATTGTTTCAGCGTATGAAATATGCATTCGATAGACTATAGATATATAATAATAATAATAATAATAATAATAATAATAATAATAATAATAATAATAATAATAATAATAATAATAATAATGGTAACACTAGTGTTTTAGTCATCGCGTTTTCATGATTTCCATTAGGCGTTAATAATTTGTAAGGTTAAAAAATAATAAATATAACGATGAGAACGATGAAAGAATAATCTTGATTCGTTTGTAACATTGAATTTATCGTGAGAAAATACGGCGTCCAAGCTGTTCGGCCAGGAAGTGACTGGCAGCAGTTTTATTAAGAAGGGTCTCGTATATACACCGGGAAGAAACCGTGAGACTTCGTTCTTAAAACTGAGCTTTATTTTATAGTATTCGATATTTAAAAAAAAAAATAAGAAGATAAATGTATATATATATGTATATATATATATTTTTTTTTCTTATGTCAGAAACGACTCATATTTATTTTTTAACTTTTCTTTAAAAACGAAATCTTAATATATAATTCAAAAGACACTCGTGTATATTTGTATCCCTGGATCGTATAATTTTTTCTTTCTTTCATTTCCTTTTTTCTTTTTTTTTACATGAAATCACATCCATGAAATTCCGAGGTGAGAAGAAAGGCGTGGTAAAAGAAAACGAAAAGGAAAAAAGAAAGAATAAAAAAAAAGAAAAAAGAAAATAAATGAATAAAAGAGAACTTATTTAAAATCTATTCGGTAGTTACATCGAAAGTAGGAACAAACGAATCAGATGACCAAAAAGAACAGTCTTATTATTGGCGACGTTCAATGGATGGAGATTTGCCCTACCCCCACCCTAACCTCCGTCTTTCTGTGTGGTAGTGTCTTGACGGTGAGAAGACGTAAAAGCGGAAAGAGTCGCGGCTCGTCTCCAGGAGAGAGCTGCTTTCGTCCTTTTATCTGAAAGTGCGGGGCCGCTCTCTCGCTTGCCGGGCTTGCCCGGCGTCTTGGAGCGGGCGTCTCCTGGACGACGCCTCGGATCAATACCGACGCCCAGCGTCTCATTGGCCCCTTCTCTTAGGTGCTGTGGAAAATCGCCCCGGAGATGACGGCTAGGAAGAGGGAGGAAGTGTGGGAGAGCAGCCGAGAAGGAGGAAGAGTAGGAAGAGGAGGAGGAGGTAGAGGAAGAGAAGAGAAGGAGGAGGTGGAGGAGGAGAGAAGGAAGAGAGAAGGAAGAGGAAGAGGAGGTGGAGGAAGAGATGGAAAAGGAGCAAGAGAGAGGGTGAATGGGTGGGTATGCGAAAGAGGGTGAGCCGAGCGGACTTTTCTTCCTTCCTCCATCCTTTCTCCGTCCTTCCACAGCCTCCATCCATTCTTTGCACTATCATCCTCCTCCACCTCAACCTCCTCTTCTACCACCACTTCTACCACCCACTCACCTCTCCTCCTTTTTCCGTCTCTTTCCTTTTCCGCTCCTCTTCCTTCTTTTCTCCCCGCGGCTATTCTTCTTTCGCTTCGCAAACGTCTACGTGGTGCCAATGAACGCTCTCCGAGAGCATCATTGACGATTTCATATGAATATTCTACAATGTGGATACTCTTCAGAGCCCTCGTCCTTCTTTCAATCCACAACGACGTCTATTCTCTTCTCTTTCTTTCTCTCTTTCTTTCTCTTTCTCCCTCCCTCCCTGCCACGCTCCCTCCCTCCCTCTCTCTTTGTCTCTCTTTCTCTCTCTAGCAAACGCAATCGATTCTATTCCCGACAAAGGAGAGAGTACTTTTACCTGAACGCTCGCAATGTTATTCGAGCCTTCTCGACACGTCCGTGTAATTGGAAAATCGTTCTGCCGAGACGATTCTCTTGATCCTCATTCTTTTCCCTGCATTCGTTTGAAATACTTTCTTTTTTTACTTCCCCTCCACATCTTTCTTTTCTCTTCTTTTCTTTTCCTTTTTTCTTCCCCTCATTTTATCGTTGGCACGCATGAGACGTTCTCATTAGTGCTGACAAAAGGTATGCGATTGATCGTTAAAAGGAACGTTTTACGATTCCCTTATAAATTTTCTTCTCTGTCGAGCATTTGATTAAAAAAAGAAAAAAAAGAAAACAAAGAAACACAGATAGAAAAAATAAAAAAGAACAAAGACAGATAAAATACGAGGAAATAGATACGGATGCTCTACCTTTTATCTTTTTTTCTCTTTTTTGAAACGAAGATTGAAAAATCAAATTGAAGGAAAGGTTTTTAACGGCAAAGGTTTTTTACTTTGGTACACCGAGAGATTCTTTTTTTTTCTCTTTTCCAAGCATCCTAACTACTAAAAGGGTAACGAGCCTCGATAAAGAGGGAACGCGTGCCGGAGTGATTTTTTGCTTCCTTCGTGTCCCACCTCTTTTCTCTTCTGTCTCTCTCTCTCTCTCTCTTTCTGTTTTTTTTCTTTTTCACCGACGGCTCTCTTACTCACCCTCTCTCATCGCCCTTCTCAACTTTCTCTTCTCCTTCTCTTCTCTCTGCCACGCATCTCGCCACATAGCAACTTTTTTTCCACTCTCTCTATCTATCTATCTCTCTTTTCTCTAGCTCTCTCTCTCTCTCTCTCTCTTTCTCTCTCTCTCTTTTTCCCAACCCTCTCTATTCCTTCCTTCCTTCGTGAGCTCGAGCTCCGTAAGGTAAGCGCACACGGCACGCGGCACGGGACACATTATTAGCTTAATAACTCCGGGGGACCTTTTTTAATCCTGCTACCGTTCCGGGAGAAGCTGTGCCCGCGGAAGACTTTAATTAAAAAATAAACAAGCGAGCCGAGCCGGTAAACGTGCGAGAGATTTAAAGAGCCCTTCGGGGGGCCTCCGGGCATTTGCATTTCGATTTTCTGACGAGTGCTGGACCGAAGACCGGACCCTTGCTTTCCTTTACCTTCGGTCAGCCGCTATTATCAAGGAAATCCTTCGACGGTACTCCTGAAAAATGCTTACTAAGTGGTATCTCTATTTTAAGAGGAAAAAATCCTGAAATTCTTTTTTTTTTTTTAATACGATATGATGTTTGCTCGATGTGGATTTTTCTTTTCTTTTTTGTTTCCTTTCTTCTTTCTTTCGTTTTTTTTATCTTTCTATTCCGACCTTTCATCGAGTAAAAGTCGATAAGATTTACGATTACGAGTTCATCGATTTAAGAATTAACTCGGATAGGGGGATGAGGGTTTATTTTATAGCTAATGGCGACACGACGACAACATTTACGAAATGGTAAACATTTTGTATATTTTGTTATTCCTCGATAGAAATGATTGAGAGACGTAGATATATATCGATGTATAATTAGCACTTAATAAATCTCCACCCTATCCATACTTCCTGTCCCATATGGTTCGCAAACCAAGCTAATAAACGTATAAATATTCCAACTCGTTGGTTGGTCGTTGAATAACGACGTTCTCTGATTAATCTACTCGATTAAACGGTCAATTAACCTCTTTATTAGTGCATTTCTTTTAACCTTCTTTTTTGAGATTATTATACTCGTTTATATCAGCCAGGACTCGTGCCTGTACAGGTATGTATGTACGTACGTACAGAAAATGTGTACGATTCGTAACATCAACAACGTCTCCAAACGCGCATGCAAATCGTACGATACATAGCATTCCATAAAACCTTCCAGCACACTTCCGATTCATTTTTGTGTATTATGATATCGATAAATAAATCTTTTGCAATTATCGGAAAACTAAGTGGATTTAAACATCACGAATCGATTACATTAATCGAATTAGTGGTTGATAATTATCGAGTTCGTCATATTTATGTTCATGTGTAACGATGAGAATTGACCGATGAGTGAGTGATCGAATTCGAGATGAAAAGGAAAAAAAATTAATTGGGGTGCATTTTATTATATGATAAAATATGCGGAGCTCGAAAAATTATATTTGTCGAGAAAATACTTTTCACAAAAAAGAAAGTAAATATAATAACGAGCTCGAAGATCAAGCTACCATTTTGAAAATCGAATTTTCAGTATCCTGCCTGCAGTTTGAAGACAACCAATCCTGTGCTAGCTGAGAGAGTCGGTAAGGTGTCCAACGGCTTATTTTTCTGGGAGGGTTAGTCTCGTAGGTGGGGATAAGTCGTGGGGGGCACGTAGGATGGGTAGGATGGCCAGCCTTCGGCAAAAGAGGGGAAAAGACGGAAAAGTGGGGTAAAATAGGCCGCAGGGTGGGGAACGAAAGAGGGAGACGCTTAGATGATAAATCATGCTGAGACTCGGTGGGAGGTGCAAGGAAAAGGAGTCGGTTGGGGGTGTCTTGATAAGCGTCCGAGCGACACAATCTACACTTCGTTAACCCATTGCGATGTTATTTAATTTACAAAGTACACGACTGTCTATTTTGCTATAATTTCAAATTTTTGTGAAAACGGACACGATTACAAAGGAACTCTCTTTTTTACCGATAACTAATTGAAAAATATATGATAAAGAATTTTTTTATTAAGGAAAAAATTACTTGAGTCTTTACGTTCGAATGAACAATTCATTCCGAATATTTTTTTTGTTTTTATTATATGACGATTCGTGTATGACGATACGTAAACAGATAAAAAAAAATTGCGGAACGCTACGGAATTCGACTCCCGGTTGTTTTTATAGCAGGCTATAAGAAAATAGAAACGTGGGGACAAATCGGATCGTCCCTCCAACGACCCTCGTCGTTTAGGGATCACCCTTTTTGCATCGCTTCTAGCTTACGATGATACAACCCACAACACTTTTTACTTTGAAGCTTTTTTTTTTACTGCACCCCAACTTGTTTTTTAGGGATGGGAAGGGAACACACTGTGCCGTGTGTATTACAAAGCACAGGTAGATGAAGGAAGGAACACTCGAACGATTAATAAAAGCTTTCACCCTAAGCGAAGCGAATACGACAGGTTGGTCTTTAGATGCATTTTTATAGATCGTGATTAAAATTATAATATGTTATCATTCGTATCAGTAATCATTCATATCATCGATTTAAGATGTATCGAAATATTAAAAATATTTTTATAAAAACGTATTTAACTATGAATGTAACGATATAAAAGAAAAACCAAAGATATAATTTATTTACAAAAATAATATAAATTTGTATTATAATACAGGAATCGGAAGTGATAGTTCAGAAACGAACCACGAGAATCGCGAAACTTGACTATCGAAGATGTCAACTGTCGGTAGGGATGGCGCCACCAGTTACCAAGAAACGAAAACTCAGTCGGTAACACGAGCTCTCGGTGGTTCTTATTCGGCATATGCGCGCCATTCGATCTTGCTTCTGATCTACCCACGTAAATAAGTACATAGTATGTACATACATATGTACATATATACACCCACTCACCTTTCACCGGAGGTAAACCTTTTCATATATGATACGTACGATATTTTCTCTTTACAAGAGACTTTTGTCTAAAGAAACTTAGGCCGAAACGCAACATCTTTCTTTGTTCCATGAGTGCGAACCATAATAGGAGGTTAGGACGGATCGCACGACGGATTTGTTCGATCGTAAAATTCAATCTATTGATGAGCTTTTGTTTCTTTTCAAAGAAATTAATTCTAAGAAATCCTCCCTTCTCTACGATTTGCTTATCGATTTGTCTATTTCCGATCGAGATAATGAATAAATCAAGAACGTGCGTGTTGCTTTATTCGTGGAAAGATTTATTTCGCTAAGAAACACGAGAGGAATAGTAGGAAGATGAGATGAACGAGAAGAAGAACGAGAAGAACGAGAAGAAGAAGAAGAAGAAGAAGAAGAAGAATAAGAAACGAAATCGGGAGGGAGATAGAAGGAAAGAGAAAGAGAGAGAGAGAAAAATACTTTTTAACTTCATGTACGAGAGGTATGGTCAGTTCGAAGAGCTATTCTCATCAAGGTCGACGATCTCTCCCTTCTCTCTCTCTCTCCTTGTCTCTCATACCCACTCTCTTTTCTTTCTTAACGTTGCAGCCTTCCTTCCCTCTCTTTTACGTTCTTTTAGATGCAAGGTCCACGTTCTTGAAATCATCGAAGAAAAAAACTTTCTCTCCTTATCCCTCTATCCATTTAACCAATGATAATCTTTATCACATACAACCTACTAGCCATTCGAAATTTGTCAATCTCCTCTTAATATATATGTATATATTTATATATATATATATTAATATTTATATATATATATATATATATTAAATATATATATTAAATATATATATTAAATTATACGTCCGATTGCTTTAGACTCGCTCCAATTAAAAGAAAAAAAAAGTAAAAAAAGAAGAAGAAAAATATAATAATAATAATTCCTCTACGAAGAATTATTATGACGTACGCTGATTTTTCAAAATTGTTTTCATCGCCGTTAATATTATATTTATTTTTATAAGTAGGTAGATATGTTAACTTATGCTAGTGTATTATTTCTATCAAAAGGAAACGATTATTATTTCATTATAGTTAATTATTTTTCATTCTTTCGTTTGATACATTCATTCGTTTATTACACGGAGAACAACATACATAGTATGTTGCGTTACCAATTTAATTTTAAAATTTAACTTTAGGACGCAATATTTCGGTCACTAGCCGAACACTTTCTTGGCAATAACGACATAGGTACTTTACTGATCTTTCATTCTTACGAATGAATTGTTAACCTTTTTTATCGTTTTAATTGTCTGTAAATGCAAGAGAGAGAGAGAGAGAGAGAGAGAGAGAGAGAGAGAGAGAGAGAAAGAGAGAAAGAGAATGAGTTCAACATCGAAGGGAAAAAGGAAAAAAATAAAATAATTTGGATGCGTTTTTATCGCCTCGAATTTCGAAGTAAATAACGTTGACATATCGTGCAGTAATAATTAATAAATCGGTAATTACTTTTTCACCTCAATGTATATATATATATATATATATACACACACACACACACACACACACACACATATTTGTATAAGTATGTATATACTTATACAAACGTCTCTCTCTCTCTCTCATTCTCTCTCTCTCTCTCTCTCTTTCTTTCTCTCTCTCTCTCTCTCTCTTTCTCTCTCTCTCTCTCATTCTCTCTCTCTCTCTCTTTCTTTCTCTCTCTCTCTCTCTCTCTTTCTCTCTCTCTCTACATATATATATACATATCTATAATAAATAACGTTATTAAAACGACACGAAAATCTATCGTGCCGATAAGATCGTTAACGAAGTGGTAACCTTTAAATACTCTGGCAGCATAATCTTCTATAAAAGCCATTGTACGCAGCGTTTTCCGCGGGCTAAAACTTAGTACTCGAAGGTCTTGCTGGTTCGCGCGAGCGCAGAAGTTTGTCCCTCTCTTTTTCTTTATCTTTCTCTATCTCTATCTCTATCTTTCTCCCTTTCTCTCTCTCTCTCTCTCTCTCTCTCTTCTCTTCTCTCTATCATTCTATCTCTCTTTCTCTTTTTCTCTATCTATATGTCTTATTCTCGATTTCTCTCGGCGGAGAATACATTCCCAAGCTCTTCTTTTTATCTCTCTTTATTTCTAGTTCCATCATGGTCTAAGCTAAGCGCGCACACCAGTCCTAGCGTTGCACTCGCTTCTCTTTATTCCAGACTTTTACATACGAGGACCCGCCATCATAGTTGGCTGTATTGGCAAAGCTGGTACCGCCAATTTTAGATGCTTTGCCTTCCGTTTATTCTTTTTTTTTCTTTTTCTTTTTCTTCTCCTTTTTCTTTTCTCTCCTTTTCTCTCTTACTCTCGTCTCTTCCTTTTCCTTCTCCTTCTCCTCTTCTTCTTCTTCTTCTTCTTCTCCTTCTTCTTCTTCTTCTTCTTCTTCTTCTTCTTCTTCTTCTTCTTCTTCTTCTTCTTCTTCTTCTTCTTCCACCACTCGTGCTGCCATTTTATTTTCGCGAGTGTGCAACGCTATTTTTAGGCGTTCTAGAAAACCCGCCTCTCCTTTTTCCGGGTCTTGGCAAGTACGAGACCCACGACGGGATAGCCGATTGCCATGAACGCGATGCAAAATTATTCTTATGCACCGACAACGAAAAATATTGGAAACCTGTCGGTGACAAAATGGCGCGAACGAAAGGCGCCGGCCAAGAGAGCCGAAATTTTTGACGGCCATCGTCATCAAGTCCAACCGTATAAAAGAATCTAATGCTGTCGCTTTGCCAAACTTTATTTTATTCCTAACGAGACGGACAAACTAGCGAGTTTGCAACAATATTGTAGATATTGTAGTTTGTAACAATTTTGCGCAACTAATGCAAACTGTTGAAAGCGCAAGCTTACGTCTCTTTACTGTTGTTTCGACAACTTTCGAAATTTACGAATAAATTGCGACTTTTCCTGTATCGTATTAAAAAATACAAATTTCTCTCGTTATCATCGTAATTATCGTTCTAAGTACTTAATAATCGACATCGTGTCGCATTGACAAATCATGAATTTGGCTCGAATCGTCGATCACGTGACAATCTTGAATAAACTGAAAGAAAAAAACAAAAAAAAAAAAGAGAATTAAAAAAATCTTTTCAGATCAGAAATAAAGGCAATTTGATGGAAGAGGATGAAAGTGGAGGGGGTTGCGTTTCGAACGGGTGAAAATTCAATTGGCACGAGTTAGAAACGAACGTGGCTGCGGGGTGCGAACGCGCGCAACGACGATAATGTTGAGTTCCATCAGAGTTGTGAGTATTGATCGTTTGGTCGTAAATATGTATATAGTTTGAACTAGCGCATCCTAGTGCATTCTAGTGTCGATAAATATGGCGGTGTCCATCGATGCCGTGGATGACCAAACGGGCGCTTTTCGTTTCTTCTCAGTTTGCCAGCGAAGGGGAGCGAAAGGAGGGTCGTTGACCTCGCGTGTAAAATCGATCGACGAGAGATCAGAAAGGACGTGGGTCTGCCTATAAATTGTAATGCCCGAAACAACAATTCGAAGGGAAACGTTTGCAAATAAATTACAACTGAGTGCTGTTTGGTTATCGAACTGAAAGATCGCGCGGAAAATAGGGAGAACAAATTTTTTTCCCATTTACGCTTCTGCGCACGCTTGCCTATTCATTTTGTTCGTTTCTCTACCTACGTGTATATACATATATACATACATATATATATATATATATATATATATATATATACACATATATATATATGTATGTATATATTATTCGTTGTGTAAAATGAAAATACGATCGACTTTTACTCGCTTCATACTCAAATATATTTTTGTTTCAAAATGAAAAAGAAAAAAATCGAAATAAATCGAAGGACTCTCAAAAATGTCTGCACATACTTACTGATTTATATACACGAGTTTAAAGAAACAAAATCCATCAATATATAATCCATGTACGTAAGTGTTTCCTTGTCAAGAATGAAAAGTATACAAGAATTTCAAGATACAATAACTTTTATCAGACAGATAATATCAAATCGGCAAGATTAATAAAAAAAACTTGTTCGGAGTAATCTTCTCCAATATTCATTAAACGCTCGGAAGTTTTTCCGTTATTGGGCAGCACGACGGTGCATTGGTGTATGTATATCGGCCATGCACGTTTCGTATCTGCGTATTTTCGGACGATTTTCTCCTCGGAGCAATGGTAGAGAGTTCTGCCCTCTCTCGCCATCCCTTCTCCTCCCTTTCCTCCTCCACCACCTCCTCCTCCTCCCTCACACTCACACCTTTCTATGGAGCGGAAGGGAACGGGCCGGCGTTTAATGTAAATCGCCACGCACGGTTCTCTCGTACGCGTTGGAAGGATGAGGAGGGAAGCGAGCAAGCGAGCGAATAGTGGAAACCAACGAGTGAGAGAGAGAGAGAGAGAGTGGGTGTTGGAGGAAAGAGACAAAGCTAGCACTAGTGAGAAGGACGGAAACAGATAGAGGGAGAAACATACATATGTATGTGTAAATGTGTACTTACTCCCGCATCCTACACTCCAACCCATCCTTTCTCTCTCTCTCTCTATCTCTATCTCTCTCTATTTCTCTCTCTCTCTCTCTCTCTCTCTCTCACTATATATATATATATATGTATATATATATGTATATATATATGTATATATATGTACGTATGTATGTATATATATCTCACTCGCATACTCACACTCTACCCCTTCTCCCTTTACTACCTCCCACACCTCCTCTTTCACTCGGTGTTTCCCTCCTCGTCGTTCTCCCCCCTCTCTCTCTTTCTCTCTCTCTCTCTCTCTCTCTCTCTGTCTTTCTCTCTTTCTCTTTCTCTGTATTTATCTATCTCTTTCTCTCTCTTTCTCCCTCTTTCCATCCTTTTCTCTCGTTCTCTAGGGACGACAAGCGTTCTTCGTGGCGTGCCACGGCACTCTCGTATACTTTTTTCCCCTTTTTCCTCCTCCTCCTCCTCCTCTTCCTCCTTTATCCTCTTTTTCCACGAGCACGGCCCCCCGGGCAGTCGAGTGATTTTTATAATCTGCTACTTGTTGCGCCGCACACCACCGGCCGCCACACCAACAGCAACAGCGGTAGCAACAGCAACGTGTGTTCGAGTATGCGGCCCGCCCGGAAAAACCGGAAAATAGAGGAAAACAAAAGCGCGGCGCTTCGGCCAGTAGCCGTGCAAGCGGCCAAGAGAACGACCGGGAGAAAGGGGTGCAGAGACGACGAGAGGGATGGGTTGCTAGCGACGTCGGGGGTTGCGAGAATATCGGGGATCCTCGCTGGAGGGGATGAAAAAAGAAAAAGGCATCGCGGGACCGGCCAACGGATCATCCGCCCCACGCCGCTGCTCCCCTCTTTTCGTATATATGTACCTTGTTTCTGTCCGTGTATGTTTGTGTATGTATTATACTTGAAAGTGTGCAGGAACTCGTGTTCGCGCGCGCACATGAAAGCCTGCTCCAGCGCGCGCGATACACTATGCAGTTGCAATCACAAGAAGAGTCTATCGACTCTCTCACCAACATCGTTCTTTCTTTTCATTCTAATTTTCTTTTATTTTCTTTTCTTTTCTTTTTTGCTTTTTTTCCTTTTCTCTCTTTTTTCTTTTTTACTTTCTTTTTTCTTTTTCTTTTTCCTTTTTTCTTTTTTCTTTTTTCTTTTTTCTTTTTTCTTTTTTTACTCCCGTCCCATATTTTTCCAGATAGAACGGTAATAACGGATACGAACCTATTGAGCAATTGTTCCCGGTTAATAATTTCTTATAACTACGTAATTGATGAATCGAATTGATTGAATTTTGATTAAAGTTAATATAAAATCTGATTAGATAGATTAATATATTATTATTATTATTATTATTATTATTATTATTATTATTATTATTATTATTATTATTATTATTATTATTATTATTATTATTATTATTGTCGTTATTATTGTTGTTGTTGTTGTTGTTATTTTTATCGTTGATATCGACAATTTATTTACGATTAACACGTTATTATCGTTTTTTTTTATTACGAAAAATAGGTTCAATTGATCGAAAGAATGACGGATTATTTATTAATCAAATAACGACGGTTAAACCTTGGCTTAGGTATCTTCTAAGTCGACAAAGATTAACTTTTTTTGAGAACTAAAATAAATGTATCAGTGTCATCATTGAACGATGAATAATAATATAATAGGTGAGGTAAAAAATTTTGTTAACAAGGAACTCGACATTTCGAAATTCTTTTCGTCAAAAAGAGAATGTTTCATTAATAAAGAGAGAAAAAAGTTTTTACAATAGGTACAGACTGAGAGTTAGATGGTAGGATCAAAGTTCTGATCCGTATAAGTGAGCCGTGGCAAAATGGCTTCCCACTTTTCAGGAATTATCGCGATGTCGGAAGTCTTGGGAGCGCAGAAGGGCGAAGTGAGAGAGAAGGAGATCTCGAAAGAGAAAGAGTGAGAGAGAGGGAGAGAGAGAGAGAGACAGAAAGCGAAAGAGTGAGAGAGGTAAAGAGACAAAAAGAAAAAAGAGAGAAAGAGATACGCGGTGGGTCGGGAGGCGGCACGCTCGCCGGCTGTCGGCCGAAAGTTTAAAATAGAATATCTCTCGCGAGTAACTTTCATCGGTCGTCAAAAAATCGTACAGTGTCGTATCTACCGGGGTTCTTACAGTCCTCTTCCCGCGCTATTCTCTTCTACTTTAAACATAGTCCTATGAAAGACTGATGAATGAAGAGGGACGCGAGGAAGTCCAAGATGCCAAGAAAGAAAGCAAGAGACAGATAAAGAGATAGATAGATGAACGAATAGATAGACAGAGAGAGAGAAAGAGAGAGAGAGAGAAAAAGATAGAAAGACAGAGATGGATAAGTAGAGTAAGAGGGGATCCCTCCTTTTCATGTAGACTCAGAACGGAGCTACGGGATAGGCTACTCTACGGCTCGACGTAGAACACGCTGCAAAAGCTTACGTAGGAGAGACGACGCGTGCACGATGTGCATCGTCGCACGCACACGCTTGCGGCAGAGCGAGAATTCAACGGCTACGGCGGCACGGCCAGGAAGTTCTCTCTACGTTTACTCTCCTACGAAAGAGAAAGAGAAATAGAGAGATAGAGAGAGAGAGAGAGAGAGAGAAAGAGAGCGACAGAGAGAGAGAGAGAGAGAGAGAGTTCTCGTCGAGATATTTTAGCGCTTTTCCAGAGCGCGCTGCGCTTCGCATTTGGAATTACTCGTGTGGGTGGGAGGAGAACGTCCGGAGGGATCGAAACGAACATGCCCGGCGTTTTGGAATTTGCCATCGTTGAATTGCTCGCCATTTTTCCGGTTCGCGCGAATGCCCGAATCTCTGCAGCGATATAACCAACGTACCTATATGTGCGTGCGTTAGTTACGGGGAGAACGATGCGTTTCCCCGATAATATCGCGGTACCGTGCCACCTACGCATAATTTTACCGAACAATTCGAGAATGCTGTAATACCGATGATATCGAATTTGGAAAAAGGGGAATCGACGGATATGGATTGATTAGCTGATTGGCGTGCAAATTCGCCGATACGCACGTCGAGGTATTTATGAAACTTTGGAAACGGAAGATTCCAAGGAAAAAATCGGATTCGTTGCAGGTGTCGATCGATATTAATGAATTGATTCAATTATGTATCAGAATGAGATAGATAGATAGATAGGTAGATAGATAGAGATAGAGAGAGAGAGAGCGAGAGAAAGGGAGAGAACGAAAAAGAGAAAAGATAGATAAAAAATAGTATGAGTTACGGTACAAAAAGAAGTCATAAAATGTGAAAGAGACAATAGAATAAAAGAGAATAGAATAGGATAGAATTTAAACATGTTCAAGTATACTTATATCTAGACTATGGACAATATAAAAGTAAGAAGAGTAGTCGAAAGAAAAGAAGACGAGAGAGAAAGAGTAAAAGAAAGGAAAAGAGAGAAAGAAAGAGAGAAAGAGAGAGAGAGAAAAAAAAGGGAGAGAGAAAGAGAGAGAAAGAATAGATAGAGAAAAACAGAGAATAAGAGCGTACGAATGCATCGACGCCAATGAAGTGACGTAGAGAGCAAAACGTGCCCTCCGTTCTCATATTCGCTCTCTAGCTCGCAAGCGAGCGCGCGCGTTAGCCTAGGACACGGATCCCGCGCGAGTAGAGTGCACACGCTCTCGCGTCGTCGTCGGCGGCAGCGCATGCGCAGCTTTGGCTGCGCGCTCTAGACCTACCAACAGTAGAGAAAGAGAGTTAGAAAGATCGAGCAAGATCGAGTGAGGGAGAGAACGAACGTAAGAGAGAGAGAGAGAGAGAGAGAGAGAGAGAGAGAGAGAGAGAGAGAGAGAGAGAGAGAGAGAGACTCGAGTTCCTCGACTCTTCTCCCCGCCAAGGTGCCGCTGCATGCATGCATTCTATGCGGCGTGCACCGCATTAGATGCATTTCTAAGTCGCGCCGCAATAAATCGCAGAAATATCGAAGTCGAGCACCGCCATCGAACTCGAGAGCGTTGTGCGTTTCGTGTAGGTGTGGGTGGGTGGGTGCGTGCCTGCCTGCGTGTTTAAGTGTATTGAGACACGTTTCATCTCTCTCTCTCTCTCTCTCTCTCTCTCTCTCTGTTTCTCTCTCTCTCTCTCTCTTTGTTTCTCTTTCTCTCTTTCTCTCTCTCTCTCTCGGTCACCGCCACCGCCGCCATCGTAGCCGCATCCGCCGCAACGCGAACAAAGAGAGAGAAAGAGAGAGAGAGAGAGAGAGAGAGAAAGAGAGAAAGAGAGAGAGAAAGAGTGAGTGAGAAGGGCGGGGAAGGGTGGGAGGGAGGGAGGGAGGAGGAGGAGGAGGAACAGGGCGAGAGCGAGTGAGAGAGAAAACGAGTGGGAAAGAGAGAGAAAGGGAGAGAGAGAGAGACTATCACGACCGGACGAAGAGGATATATCGATCGATCGCTCGCAAACTCCTGCGAGCGAAGAAGTTCCTCCTTCTCCGTTCGAAGAAGACTTCTTCGTCGGTTCCCTCGGCTTCGAAGGGACGAACGGATCGGAGAACCTTTCGTCTTCAGGTTCGCGAGGATTCCGTCCGTTAGCGAGGATTCGCGCCGTATTAACCGTGTACGATCATCGTAAACCCCTCATTCCCTCATTTTACTCCTCCTTCTCCGTTTTTAGATTTCTTTCTTTCTTGTATTTCGTACGTGTATTACCCCCACCCTTATACTTCGGTCACTATAAACTAACCAACCCTCCCACCCATAAAGCGTTCGAGATTTCGTTCGAAAAATCGAAAAGAGAGGACGGAAGAGAGTAATGTGCGACCCGGCGAAAATCGATGCTCCACCTCTGAACCTTCTTCGTCTTCGAGGAGCGCGGGAGCGCAAGGAAGACGGAAATATCGCGCGTTACTTTCGCGGCTCTCTTCGAAGGAGGAGGAACGTTGTCGTATCCGTAGCTGTATCCGTTGCCGTGCGATACCTCGCCGAAAGCTAGTTCGCCGAACGCCGAAAAAATCGAGTGATTTTCTAGGAAATACAGAAAAACGAAAAAGGATATAGGAATCAATAAAGCTTGTTGTTTTGGTTAAACGTATTCATGTTCTTGCCGGCGGCATACGGCAAAGGACGTTCTTGTTTTTAATCGGAACGCACGTTTTTCCACACGCGCGACAGAAAGAGAGAGAGAGAGAGAGAGAGAGAGAAAGAGAACAAGTGAGGAGCAAGAGGAGACAAGAAGAGAAGAAGAGAGGAGAGGTGAGAGAGATTATTCGATCGTAGCAAGCCCGTCATCATCAGTAGTGTCGTCCACGGCGCGGAGTCTAGAGTGTTACCGTAAAGAGCGAAACCGCGAGAGAGAGAGAGAGAGAGAGAGAGAGAGAGAGGGATGCTACTCGCGATCCTTCTCGCGATCCTTCTCGCGATCCTATTCCCGTGAACCCGACGTACTACTTACGAAAACCGAGCACGAAGTGGAACGACGTTCGCGATCGATGTTTCTCTTTTTTCCGTGAAGTCGCTTCTTGTTTCTTCGTTATATGTGTACATATATATATATACATATATATATACATATATATATATATATATATATATATATATATATATATATATATACACAATTCTTCTTTGAGTTTACTTCCCTTATCTTCGATCTCGATCATCAACCACGGGAGAAGTGTCAAGTGTAACGGTGAAACGGTAACGGTGCGTTAACGCTCTTATTTATTATTTCGAAGTGATAAGTGAGAAAAAGAAAGAAATAAAAAAAAAGATAGTAGGAACGGGTGAATAGATAGGTGGGGATGGAGGGGATTGAGAAGGAAAAGATAAAGTAAGTAAACAACCTTTAGTTTAGCGGAGAGAAAAGTGGAGAGAGAAAGAAGACTTTAGGAGAATCGTCGAATGCACCCAATCAAATACAGGTTGGCTGAGTTTGAGGATAACAATGACGAGGATGATTATGATGACGACGACGACGACGATGACGACGATTATGATGATGATGATCATGATGATGATGATGATAGTGATGACGACGATGACAATGATGATAATGGTAACAACATTGATAACGATGACAACGACGATTAGGAGAACGACAGAAAGAGACACGAACGTTTGAGTAACTATCAGCGCACGAGTTGGGACGACGCTCTCAACTTCCGAGGTGAGATTAGAGAGAAAATGACACTTCATAACCTTGCTACTACTTCTAATTCGCGCGCGCTATCGCTTTATTGCCGTTCGAGAAAGATACGCCGTTGATAATATATGTAACATCTTGAGAGAGATCGTTGAAATTAGTGAAAGATCGATCGATCGATCCTTTAGAACTCTCGTATCTATCCCGAACAAAGTCTTCTTCTCATTTCTAATCTTAACAGACTTATTACCTAATCTAACAAACTATTAATATTCCTTGCTTGCAGAACGAGTTCGCTTTTTCCATACGCAAAAACTAACTGAAAAGCGAAAAACCGCGTGGAACGGAGGAATATGGCGGCGACGACGGTGTACTACTACCTCGATCGACGAAAATTTTTCTTTTTCTTTTTTTTTTGTTTTGTTTCGTTTTATTTTTTTCTTTCTGTCTTTCTTTCTTTTTTTCTAATCTCTAATTTATTTCTACCCCTTAAATTTTCCTAAAATCCCGTCTTTTTCATTTCTTCTTTTCACGTTTTCATTTCTTTCCTTTTCTTTTTGGAGGATTTTTTTTTCCATTTATAACCTACCAGAGACACACACATATATATATGTATGTCGTACGAACCAGACAGTTTTTTCTCGTCGATACTTCCACACGTTGCTTCCTTCGTCTTGTCGGCCGTCTTGTTGCATCCGTTGATTTCCCTGTTGGAATGCGTCGGAGT